>NW_027189774.1:0-92425 GCF_040958095.1 Procambarus clarkii | reverse complement strand
GGGGTTTTTGATTGTGTATTTGTTGGTGGGCGTGTTTGTGGGGAAGGCGGGCGGGGCTGGGAGAAATGGGCGGGTAAAGGTGGCGAAAAATGTCGGGTGGTGGAGTCTGGGGGGTTTGAATATTCTCGTTTTCTGTTGGTGAGTCTTCCCACATTGTGGCTGACTAGATGGACCCTCAATCTCTCTCTCCTGACTCGTTATCTCGTTGCTCCTACTTCAACAGTGCCTCTTTACCTTCTCCATGTGTGACACACACCTACCTACACACCTGCACCTTACGTTGAGCAGGTGTGGGGAGCGTAATAAGAGCGAGAATGGTGGGTAGAGAGGCATAAATGTGTGTAACTGCAGGCGGCTGAGGGGCAGAGGGAGGTAGCCAGGCGCGCTCACCTCAACTGTGTGTGCGGTGGTGCCACAGTGGACGGCTCATCTTCGTCCATGTCCACTCCCAACCCTTTATTAACCCTCAGTGACACTCCAGGCAACAACACTGTGTCACTAGCGACACTTTTCACTGACACACTGTGGCCATAAAACACCTGCCAATACCCGCAACACCTCCCACTGGCCAGCAACGTGGCAACAACATCATCAGCTGACTGCCCCACCCACCCACCACCACCTTCCTCACTCTCTCTCTCTCGTCCAAACTACAGTTTGCACAACCAGCTTAATACTCTCACCAATTTCCCTTCTCACCAACGTTTGGGGTCACGAAATTTGGTGTCACGAACGTTGGGTCACGAAATTCGTGTCTGGGGTCACGAAATTGGTGTCTGGGGGTCACGAAATTCGTGTCTGGGGGTCAAGAAATTCGTGTCTGGGGTCAAGAAATTCGTGTCTGGGATCAAGAAATTCGTGTCTGGGATCAAGAAATTCGTGTCTGCGTCACGAAATTCGTGTCTGGGGTCAAGAAATTCGTGTCTGGGATCAAAAAATTCGTGTCTGGGTCACGAAATTCGTGTCTGGGGTCAAGAAATTCGTGTCTGGGGTCAAGAAATTCGTGTCTGGGGTCACGAAATTCGTGTCTATTGTCACGAAATTTGTGTCTGTTGTTACAAAATTCGTGTCTGTGGTCACGAAATTCGTGTCTGTTGTCACGAAATTCGTGTCTGGGGTCAAGAAATTCGTGTCTGGGATCAAGAAATTCGTGTCTGGGTCACGAAATTCGTGTCTGGGGTCAAGAAATTCGTGTCTGGGGTCAAGAAATTCGTGTCTGGGATCAAGAAATTCGTGTCTGGGATCAAGAAATTCGTGTCTGGGTCACGAAATTCGTGTCTGGGGTCAAGAAATTCGTGTCTGGGATCAAAAAATTCGTGTCTGGGTCACGAAATTCGTGTCTGGGGTCAAGAAATTCGTGTCTGGGGTCAAGAAATTCGTGTCTGGGGTCACGAAATTCGTGTCTATTGTCACGAAATTTGTGTCTGTTGTTACAAAATTCGTGTCTGGGGTCACGAAATTCGTGTCTGTTGTCACGAAATTCGTGTCTGGGGTCAAGAAATTCGTGTCTGGGATCAAGAAATTCGTGTCTGGGTCACGAAATTCGTGTCTGGGGGTCAAGAAATTCGTGTCTGGGGTCAAGAAATTCGTGTCTGGGATCAAGAAATTCGTGTCTGGGATCAAGAAATTCGTGTCTGGGTCACGAAATTCGTGTCTGTTGTCACGAAATTCGTGTCTGGGGTCAAGAAATTCGTGTCTGGGTCACGAAATTCGTGTCTGGGGTCAGGAAATTCGTGTCTAACGAACGTTTGGTCTCACGAACTGTTGGGGTCACGAAATTCGTGTCTGGGGTCACGAAATTCGTGTCTGGGGTCAAAAAATTCGTGTCTGGGGCACGAAATTCGTGTCTGGGGTCAAGAAATTCGTGTCTGGGTCACGAAATTCGTGTCTGGGGTCAGGAAATTCGTGTATGTTGTCACGAAATTCGTGTCTGTTGTCACGAAATTCGTGTCTGGGGTCAAGAAATTCGTGTCTGGGTCACGAAAATCGTGTCTGGGGTCAGGAAATTCGTGTCTGGGGTCACGAAATTCGTGTATGTTGTCACGAAATTCGTGTCTGGGGTCAAGAAATTCGTGTCTGGGTCACGAAATTCGTGTCTGGGATCATGAAATTCGTGTCTGGGGTCAAGAAATTCGTGTCTGGGTCACGAAATTCGTGTCTGGGATCATGAAATTCGTGTCTGGGGTCAAGAAATTCGTGTCTAACGAACGTTTGGGCTCAAGAAATTTGAATTGGAGAGAGAGAGAGAGAGAGAGAGAGAGAGAGAGGAGAGAAGGAGAGAGAGAGAGAGAGAGAGAGAGAGAGAGAGAGAGAGAGAGAGAGAGAGAGAGACAGACAGACAGACAGACAGACAGACAGAGAGGGAGGTTATTATTTAATATATATTAAGCAATATAATAATTATAAATAGTAAACCAATAGAGAAATCATTTTGAAAATGTGTGACAGTTGGAGCAGAAGGGAGGGAGGGGGGGGGGGCCGTACCAGGCGGTGATGACGTCACACACTACTACTACTGCTAGGCTTACTGGTCGTGGGGGAGGGAGGGGGGGGGGGGGGGGGCGGGGCCATGAGGAAGGTGGTGGTGATTGTTCCTTCCTGCCTTAGGTGACATATATATATACATTTGGAGATGTATGTAGTAGCCCAATCCTTGGTGTATGTATGTATAGTGGTGTAAAGAAAGAGTGGAGTGAGGTAACTGTTGTGGGATGGAGGAGGAGGCATGGCGGGAGTGGGAGGGTTGTCGGGTGTCGCTGGGTGTAATAATTCGAGTTTAATTTGTGGAGATAGGTTATATAGTTGGAGTTGTTGGCTTTATATACCAGAGGGGACCCAGGCCTTATGCACAATGTGTGGGTTGTTATGTGGTGGTTGGGCGTAGTGTAGAGAGTGGGCGGGGGTTGGTGGGTGGGAGTGGGTGGGGTTTTTGATTGTGTATTTGTTGGTGGGCGTGTTTGTGGGGAAGGCGGGCGGGGCTGGGAGAAATGGGCGGGTAAAGGTGGCGAAAAATGTCGGGTGGTGGAGTCTGGGGGGGTTTGAATATTCTCGTTTTCTGTTGGTGAGTCTTCCCACATTGTGGCTGACTAGATGGACCCTCAATCTCTCTCTCCTGACTCGTTATCTCGTTGCTCCTACTTCAACAGTGCCTCTTTACCTTCTCCATGTGTGACACACACCTACCTACACACCTGCACCTTACGTTGAGCAGGTGTGGGGAGCGTAATAAGAGCGAGAATGGTGGGTAGAGAGGCATAAATGTGTGTAACTGCAGGCGGCTGAGGGGCAGAGGGAGGTAGCCAGGCGCGCTCACCTCAACTGTGTGTGCGGTGGTGCCACAGTGGACGGCTCATCTTCGTCCATGTCCACTCCCAACCCTTTATTAACCCTCAGTGACACTCCAGGCAACAACACTGTGTCACTAGCGACACTTTTCACTGACACACTGTGGCCATAAAACACCTGCCAATACCCGCAACACCTCCCACTGGCCAGCAACGTGGCAACAACATCATCAGCTGACTGCCCCACCCACCCACCACCACCTTCCTCACTCTCTCTCTCTCGTCCAAACTACAGTTTGCACAACCAGCTTAATACTCTCACCAATTTCCCTTCTCACCAACGTTTGGGGTCACGAAATTTGGTGTCACGAACGTTGGGTCACGAAATTCGTGTCTGGGGTCACGAAATTGGTGTCTGGGGGTCACGAAATTCGTGTCTGGGGGTCAAGAAATTCGTGTCTGGGGTCAAGAAATTCGTGTCTGGGATCAAGAAATTCGTGTCTGGGATCAAGAAATTCGTGTCTGCGTCACGAAATTCGTGTCTGGGGTCAAGAAATTCGTGTCTGGGATCAAAAAATTCGTGTCTGGGTCACGAAATTCGTGTCTGGGGTCAAGAAATTCGTGTCTGGGGTCAAGAAATTCGTGTCTGGGGTCACGAAATTCGTGTCTATTGTCACGAAATTTGTGTCTGTTGTTACAAAATTCGTGTCTGTGGTCACGAAATTCGTGTCTGTTGTCACGAAATTCGTGTCTGGGGTCAAGAAATTCGTGTCTGGGATCAAGAAATTCGTGTCTGGGTCACGAAATTCGTGTCTGGGGTCAAGAAATTCGTGTCTGGGGTCAAGAAATTCGTGTCTGGGATCAAGAAATTCGTGTCTGGGATCAAGAAATTCGTGTCTGGGTCACGAAATTCGTGTCTGGGGTCAAGAAATTCGTGTCTGGGATCAAAAAATTCGTGTCTGGGTCACGAAATTCGTGTCTGGGGTCAAGAAATTCGTGTCTGGGGTCAAGAAATTCGTGTCTGGGGTCACGAAATTCGTGTCTATTGTCACGAAATTTGTGTCTGTTGTTACAAAATTCGTGTCTGGGGTCACGAAATTCGTGTCTGTTGTCACGAAATTCGTGTCTGGGGTCAAGAAATTCGTGTCTGGGATCAAGAAATTCGTGTCTGGGTCACGAAATTCGTGTCTGGGGGTCAAGAAATTCGTGTCTGGGGTCAAGAAATTCGTGTCTGGGATCAAGAAATTCGTGTCTGGGATCAAGAAATTCGTGTCTGGGTCACGAAATTCGTGTCTGTTGTCACGAAATTCGTGTCTGGGGTCAAGAAATTCGTGTCTGGGTCACGAAATTCGTGTCTGGGGTCAGGAAATTCGTGTCTAACGAACGTTTGGTCTCACGAACTGTTGGGGTCACGAAATTCGTGTCTGGGGTCACGAAATTCGTGTCTGGGGTCAAAAAATTCGTGTCTGGGGCACGAAATTCGTGTCTGGGGTCAAGAAATTCGTGTCTGGGTCACGAAATTCGTGTCTGGGGTCAGGAAATTCGTGTATGTTGTCACGAAATTCGTGTCTGTTGTCACGAAATTCGTGTCTGGGGTCAAGAAATTCGTGTCTGGGTCACGAAAATCGTGTCTGGGGTCAGGAAATTCGTGTCTGGGGTCACGAAATTCGTGTATGTTGTCACGAAATTCGTGTCTGGGGTCAAGAAATTCGTGTCTGGGTCACGAAATTCGTGTCTGGGATCATGAAATTCGTGTCTGGGGTCAAGAAATTCGTGTCTGGGTCACGAAATTCGTGTCTGGGATCATGAAATTCGTGTCTGGGGTCAAGAAATTCGTGTCTAACGAACGTTTGGGCTCAAGAAATTTGAATTGGAGAGAGAGAGAGAGAGAGAGAGAGAGAGAGAGAGAGAGAGAGAGAGAGAGAGAGAGAGAGAGAGAGAGAGAGAGAGAGAGAGAGAGAGAGAGAGAGAGAGACAGACAGACAGACAGACAGACAGACAGAGAGAGGGAGGTTATTATTTAATATATATTAAGCAATATAATAATTATAAATAGTAAACCAATAGAGAAATCATTTTGAAAATGTGTGACAGTTGGAGCAGAAGGGAGGGAGGGGGGGGGCCGTACCAGGCGGTGATGACGTCACACACTACTACTACTGCTAGGCTTACTGGTCGTGGGGGAGGGAGGGGGGGGGGGGGGGGGCGGGGCCATGAGGAAGGTGGTGGTGATTGTTCCTTCCTGCCTTAGGTGACATATATATATACATTTGGAGATGTATGTAGTAGCCCAATCCTTGTGTATGTATGTAGTGGTGTAAAGAAAGAGTGGAGTGAGGTAACTGTTGTGGGATGGAGGAGGAGGCATGGCGGGAGTGGGGGGGTTGTGGGGTGTCGCTGGATGTAATAATTCGAGTGTAATTTGTGGAGATAGGTTATATAGTTAAGAGTTGTTGGCTTTATATACCAGAGGGGACCCAGGCCTTATGCACAATGTGTGGGTTGTTATGTAGTGGTTGGGCGTAGATTAGAGAGTGGGCGGGGGTTGGTGGGTGGGAGTGGGTGGGGTTTTTGATTGTGTATTTGTTGGTGGGCGTGTTTGTGGGGAATGCGGGCGGGGCTGGGAGAAATGTGTGGGTAAAGGTGGCGAAAAATGTCGGGTGGTGGAGTCTGGGGTTTGAATATTCTCGTTTTCTGTTGGTGAGTCTTCCCACATTGTGGCTGACTAGATGGACCCTCAATCTCTCTCTCCTGACTCGTTATCTCGTTGCTCCTACTTCAACAGTGCCTCTTTACCTTCTCCAAGTGTGACACACACCTACCTACACACCTGCACCTTACGTTGAGCAGGTGTGGGGAGCGTAATAAGAGCGAGAATGGTGGGTAGAGAGGCATAAATGTGTGTAACTGCAGGCGGCTGAGGGGCAGAGGGAGGTAGCCAGGCGCGCTCACCTCAACTGTGTGTGTGTGTGCGGTGGTGCCACAGTGGACGGCTCATCTTCGTCCATGTCCACTCCCAACCCTTTATTAACCCTCAGTGACACTCCAGGCAACAACACTGTGTCACTAGCGACACTTTTCACTGACACACTGTGGCCATAAAACACCTGCCAATACCCGCAACACCTCCCACTGGCCAGCAACGTGGCAACAACATCATCAGCTGACTGCCCCACCCACCACCACCTTCCTCTCTCTCTCTCTCTCTCTCTCTCTCTCGCCCAAACTAACTACTACACTTTGCACCAGCTTAATACTCTCACCAATTTCCCTTCTCACCAACGTTTGGGGTCACGAAATTTGGTGTCACGAACGTTGGGTCACGAAATTCGTGTCTGGGGTCACGAAATTCGTGTCTGGGGTCACGAAATTCGTGTCTGGGGTCACGAAATTCGTGTCTGGGGTCAGGAAATTCGTGTCTGGGGTCACGAAATTCGTGTCTAACGAACGTTTGGTCTCACGAACTGTTGGGGTCACGAAATTCGTGTCTGGGGTCAAAAAATTCGTGTCTGGGGCACGAAATTCGTGTCTGGGGTCAAGAAATTCGTGTCTGGGTCACGAAATTCGTGTCTGGGGTCAGGAAATTCGTGTATGTTGTCACGAAATTCGTGTCTGGGGTCAAGAAATTCGTGTCTGGGTCACGAAAATCGTGTCTGGGGTCAGGAAATTCGTGTCTGGGGTCACGAAATTCGTGTATGTTGTCACGAAATTCGTGTCTGGGGTCACGAAATTCGTGTCTGGGGTCAAGCAATCGTGTCTTGGTCACGAAATTCGTGTCTGGGGTCAGGAAATTCGTGTCTGGGGGTCACGAAATTCGTGTCTAACGAACGTTTGGTCTCACGAACTGTTGGGGTCACGAAATTCGGGTCTGGGGTCACGAAATTCGTGTCTGGGGTCAAAAAATTCGTGTCTGGGGCACGAAATTCGTGTCTGGGGTCAAGAAATTCGTGTCTGGGGTCAGGAAATTCGTGTCTGTTGTCACGAAATTCGTGTCTGGGGTCAAGAAATTCGTGTCTGGGGTCAAGAAATTCGTGTCTGGGGTCACGAAATTCGTGTCTGGGATCAAGAAATTCGTGTCTGGGATCAAGAAATTCGTGTCTGGGATCAAGAAATTCGTGTCTGGGTCACGAAATTCGTGTCTGGGGTCAAGAAATTCGTGTCTGGGGTCAAGAAATTCGTGTCTGGGATCAAGAAATTCGTGTCTGGGGTCAAGAAATTCGTGTCTGGGTCACGAAATTCGTGTCTGGGGTCAGGAAATTCGTGTCTGTTGTCACGAAATTCGTGTATGGGGTCAAGAAATTCGTGTCTGGGTCAGGAAATTCGTGTCTGTTGTCACGAAATTCGTGTCTGGGGTCAATAAATTCGTGTCTGGGGTCAGGAAAATCGTGTATGTTGTCACGAAATTCGTGCCTGGGGTCAAGAAATTCGTGTCTGGGTCACGAAATTCGTGTCTGGGATCATGAAATTCGTGTCTGGGGTCAAGAAATTCGTGTCTAACGAACGTGTTGGTCACGAAATTCGTGTCTGGGGTCACGAAATTCGTGTCTGGGGTCACGAAATTCGTGTCTGGGTCAAAAATTCGTGTCTGGGTCACGAAATTCGTGTCTGGGTCAAGAAATTCGTGTCTGGGTCACGAAATTCGTGTCTGGGGTCAGAAATTCGTGTCTGTTGTCACGAAATTCGTGTCTGGTCACGAAATTCGTGTCTGGGGTCAAGAAATTCGTGTCTGGGTCACGAAATCGTGTCTGGGGTCAGAAATTCGTGTCTGGGGTCACGAAATTCGTGTATGTTGTCACGAAATTCGTGTCTGGGGTCAAGAAATTCGTGTCTGGGTCACGAAATTCGTGTCTGGGATCATGAAATTCGTGTCTGGGGTCAAGAAATTCGTGTCTGGGTCACGAAATTCGTGTCTGGGATCATGAAATTCGTGTCTGGGGTCAAGAAATTCGTGTCTAACGAACGTTTGGGCTCAAGAAATTTGAATTGGAGAGAGAGAGAGAGAGAGAGAGAGAGAGAGAGAGAAGAGAGGAGAGAGAGAGAGAGAGAGAGAGAGAGAGAGAGAGAGAGAGAGAGAGAGAGAGAGAGACAGACAGACAGCAGACAGACAGACAGACAGAGAGGGAGGTTATTATTTAATATATTAAGCATATAATAATTATAAATATTAAACCCAATAGAGAAATCATTTTGAAAATGTGTGACAGTTGGAGCAGAAGGGAGGGGGAGGGAGGGAGGGAGGGGGGGCCGTACCAGGTGGTGATGACGTCACACACTACTACTACTGCTAGGCTTACTGGTCGTGGGGAGGGAGGGAGGGGGGGGGGGGGGCGGGGCCATGAGGAAGGTGGTGGTGATTGTTCCTTCCTGCCTTAGGTGACATATATATATATATACATTTGGAGATGTATGTAGTAGCCCAATCCTTGGTGTATGTATGTAGTGGTGTAAAGAAAGAGTGGAGTGAGGTAACTGTTGTGGGATGGAGGAGGAGGCATGGCGGGAGTGGGAGGGTTGTCGGTGTCGCTGGATGTAATAATTCGAGTGTAATTTGTGGAGATAGGTTATATAGTTAAGAGTTGTTGGCTTTATATACCAGAGGGGACCCAGGCCTTATGCACAATGTGTGGGTTGTTATGTAGTGGTTGGGCGTAGATTAGAGAGTGGGCGGGGGTTGGTGGGTGGGAGTGGGTGGGGTTTTTGATTGTGTATTTGTTGGTGGGCGTGTTTGTGGGGAATGCGGGCGGGGCTGGAGAAATGTGTGGGTAAAGGTGGCGAAAAATGTCGGGTGGTGGAGTCTGGGGTTTGAATATTCTCGTTTTCTGTTGGTGAGTCTTCCCACATTGTGGCTGACTAGATGGACCCTCAATCTCTCTCTCCTGACTCGTTATCTCGTTGCTCCTACTTCAACAGTGCCTCTTTACCTTCTCCAAGTGTGACACACACCTACCTACACACCTGCACCTTACGTTGAGCAGGTGTGGGGAGCGTAATAAGAGCGAGAATGGTGGGTAGAGAGGCATAAATGTGTGTAACTGCAGGCGGCTGAGGGGCAGAGGGAGGTAGCCAGGCGCGCTCACCTCAACTGTGTGTGTGTGTGCGGTGGTGCCACAGTGGACGGCTCATCTTCGTCCATGTCCACTCCCAACCCTTTATTAACCCTCAGTGACACTCCAGGCAACAACACTGTGTCACTAGCGACACTTTTCACTGACACACTGTGGCCATAAAACACCTGCCAATACCCGCAACACCTCCCACTGGCCAGCAACGTGGCAACAACATCATCAGCTGACTGCCCCACCACCACCACCACCTTCCTCTCTCTCTCTCTCTCTCTCTCTCTCCTCGCCCAAACTAACTACTACACTTTGCACCAGCTTAATACTCTCACCAATTTCCCTTCTCACCAACGTTTGGGGTCACGAAATTTGGTGTCACGAACGTTGGGTCACGAAATTCGTGTCTGGGGTCACGAAATTCGTGTCTGGGGTCACGAAATTCGTGTCTGGGGTCACGAAATTCGTGTCTGGGGTCAGGAAATTCGTGTCTGGGGTCACGAAATTCGTGTCTAACGAACGTTTGGTCTCACGAACTGTTGGGGTCACGAAATTCGTGTCTGGGGTCAAAAAATTCGTGTCTGGGGCACGAAATTCGTGTCTGGGGTCAAGAAATTCGTGTCTGGGTCACGAAATTCGTGTCTGGGGTCAGGAAATTCGTGTATGTTGTCACGAAATTCGTGTCTGGGGTCAAGAAATTCGTGTCTGGGTCACGAAAATCGTGTCTGGGGTCAGGAAATTCGTGTCTGGGGTCACGAAATTCGTGTATGTTGTCACGAAATTCGTGTCTGGGGTCACGAAATTCGTGTCTGGGGTCAAGCAATTCGTGTCTTGGTCACGAAATTCGTGTCTGGGGTCAGGAAATTCGTGTCTGGGGGTCACGAAATTCGTGTCTAACGAACGTTTGGTCTCACGAACTGTTGGGGTCACGAAATTCGTGTCTGGGGTCACGAAATTCGTGTCTGGGGTCAAAAAATTCGTGTCTGGGGCACGAAATTCGTGTCTGGGGTCAAGAAATTCGTGTCTGGGGTCAGGAAATTCGTGTCTGTTGTCACGAAATTCGTGTCTGGGGTCAAGAAATTCGTGTCTGGGGTCAAGAAATTCGTGTCTGGGGTCACGAAATTCGTGTCTGGATCAAGAAATTCGTGTCTGGGATCAAGAAATTCGTGTCTGGGATCAAGAAATTCGGTCTGGGTCCACGAAATTCGTGTCTGGGGTCAAGAAATTCGTGTCTGGGGTCAAGAAATTCGTGTCTGGGATCAAGAAAATTCGTGTCTGGGGTCAAGAAATTCGTGTCTGGGTCACGAAATTCGTGTCTGGGTCAGGAAATTCGTGTCTGTTGTCACGAAATTCGTGTATGGGGTCAAGAAATTCGTGTCTGGGGTCAGGAAATTCGTGTCTGTTGTCACGAAATTCGTGTCTGGGGTCAATAAATTCGTGTCTGGGGTCAGGAAAATCGTGTATGTTGTCACGAAATTCGTGCCTGGGGTCAAGAAATTCGTGTCTGGGTCACGAAATTCGTGTCTGGGATCATGAAATTCGTGTCTGGGGTCAAGAAATTCGTGTCTGGGTCACGAAATTCGTGTCTGGGGTCAGGAAATTCGTGTCTAACGAACGTTTGGTCTCACGAACTGTTGGGGTCACGAAATTCGTGTCTGGGGTCACGAAATTCGTGTCTGGGTCAAAAAATTCGTGTCTGGGGCACGAAATTCGTGTCTGGGGTCAAGAAATTCGTGTCTGGGTCACGAAATTCGTGTCTGGGGTCAGGAAATTCGTGTATGTTGTCACGAAATTCGTGTCTGTTGTCACGAAATTCGTGTCTGGGGTCAAGAAATTCGTGTCTGGGTCACGAAAATCGTGTCTGGGTCAGGAAATTCGTGTCTGGGGTCACGAAATTCGTGTATGTTGTCACGAAATTCGTGTCTGGGGTCAAGAAATTCGTGTCTGGGTCACGAAATTCGTGTCTGGGATCATGAAATTCGTGTCTGGGGTCAAGAAATTCGTGTCTGGGTCACGAAATTCGTGTCTGGGATCATGAAATTCGTGTCTGGGGTCAAGAAATTCGTGTCTAACGAACGTTTGGGCTCAAGAAATTTGAATTGGAGAGAGAGAGAGAGAGAGAGAGAGAGAGAGAGAGAGAGAGAGAGAGAAGAGAGAGAGAGAGAGAGAGAGAGAGAGAGAGAGAGAGAGAGAGAGAGAGAGAGAGACAGACAGACAGACAGACAGACAGACAGACAGAGAGGGAGGTTATTATTTAATATATATTAAGCAATATAATAATTATAAATATTAAACCCAATAGAGAAATCATTTTGAAAATGTGTGACAGTTGGAGCAGAAGGGAGGGAGGGAGGGAGGGAGGGAGGGGGGGCCGTACCAGGTGGTGATGACGTCACACACTACTACTACTGCTAGGCTTACTGGTCGTGGGGGAGGGGGGGGGGGGGGGGGCGGGGCCATGAGGAAGGTGGTGGTGATTGTTCCTTCCTGCCTTAGGTGACATATATATATACATTTGGAGATGTATGTAGTAGCCCAATCCTTGGTGTATGTATGTAGTGGTGTAAAGAAAGAGTGGAGTGAGGTAACTGTTGTGGGATGGAGGAGGAGGCATGGCGGGAGTGGGAGGGTTGTCGGGTCGCTGGTGTAATAATTCGAGTGTAATTTGTGGAGATAGGTTATATAGTTAAGAGTTGTTGGCTTTATATACCAGAGGGGACCCAGGCCTTATGCACAATGTGTGGGTTGTTATGTAGTGGTTGGGCGTAGATTAGAGAGTGGGCGGGGGTTGGTGGGTGGGAGTGGGTGGGGTTTTTGATTGTGTATTTGTTGGTGGGCGTGTTTGTGGGGAATGCGGGCGGGGCTGGGAGAAATGTGTGGGTAAAGGTGGCGAAAAATGTCGGGTGGTGGAGTCTGGGGTTTGAATATTCTCGTTTTCTGTTGGTGAGTCTTCCCACATTGTGGCTGACTAGATGGACCCTCAATCTCTCTCTCCTGACTCGTTATCTCGTTGCTCCTACTTCAACAGTGCCTCTTTACCTTCTCCAAGTGTGACACACACCTACCTACACACCTGCACCTTACGTTGAGCAGGTGTGGGGAGCGTAATAAGAGCGAGAATGGTGGGTAGAGAGGCATAAATGTGTGTAACTGCAGGCGGCTGAGGGGCAGAGGGAGGTAGCCAGGCGCGCTCACCTCAACTGTTGTGTGTGTGTGCGGTGGTGCCACAGTGGACGGCTCATCTTCGTCCATGTCCACTCCCAACCCTTTATTAACCCTCAGTGACACTCCAGGCAACAACACTGTGTCACTAGCGACACTTTTTCACTGACACACTGTGGCCAATAAAACACCTGCCAATACCCGCAACACCTCCCACTGGCCAGCAACGTGGCAACAACATCATCAGCTGACTGCCCCACCCACCACCACCTTCCTCTCTCTCTCTCTCTCTCTCTCTCTCTCGCCCAAACTAACTACTACACTTTGCACAGCTTAATACTCTCACCAATTTCCCTTCTCACCAACGTTTGGGGTCACGAAATTTGGTTGTCACGAACGTTGGGTCACGAAATTCGTGTCTGGGGTCACGAAATTCGTGTCTGGGGTCACGAAATTCGTGTCTGGGGTCACGAAATTCGTGTCTGGGGTCAGGAAATTCGTGTCTGTGGGTCACGAAATTCGTGTCTAACGAACGTTTGGTCTCACGAACCTGTTGGGGTCACGAAATTCGTGTTCTGGGGTCAAAAAATTCGTGTCTGGGGCACGAAATTCGTGTCTGGGGTCAAGAAATTCGTGTCTGGGTCACGAAATTCGTGTCTGGGTCAGGAAATTCGTGTATGTTGTCACGAAATTCGTGTCTGGTACAAATTCGTGTCTGGTCACGAAATTCGTGTCTGTTGTCACGAAATTCGTGTCTGGGGTCACGAAATTCGTGTCTGGGATCACGAAATTCGTGTCTGGGTCACGAAATTCGTGTCTGGGGTCACGAAATTCGTGTCTGGTCACGAAATTCGTGTCTGGGTCACGAAATTCGTGTCTGGGATCACGAAATTCGTGTCTGGTCACGAAATTCGTGTCTGGGGTCAAGAAATTCGTGTCTGGGATCAAAAAATTCGTGTCTGGGTCACGAAATTCGTGTCTGGGTCAGAAATTCGTGTCTGGGTCACGAAATTCGTGTCTGGGGTCAAGAAATTCGTGTCTGGGGTCAGAAATTCGTGTCTGGGGTCAAGAAATTCGTGTCTGGGTCAAGAAATTCGTGTCTGGGTCACGAAATTCGTGTCTGGGGTCACGAAATTCGTGTCTGGGGTCAAAAATTCGTGTCTGGGTCACGAAATTCGTGTCTGGGGTCAAGAAATTCGTGTCTGGGGTCACGAAATTCGTGTCTGGGGGTCTAGGAAATTCGTGTCTGTGTCACGAAATTCGTGTATGGGGTTCAAGAAATTCGTGTCTGTGGGTCAGGAAATTCGTGTCTGTTGTCACGAAATTCGTGTCTGGGTCATAATAAATTCGTGTCCTGGGGTCAGGAAATCGTGTATGTTGTCACGAAATTCGTGCCTGGGGTCAAGAAATTCGTGTCTGGGTCACGAAATTCGTGTCTGGATCATGAAATTCGTGTCTGGGGTCAAGAAATTCGTGTCTAACGAACGACGTTTGGGCTCAAGAAATTTGAATTGGGAGAGAGAGAGAGGAGAGAGAGAGAGAGAGAGAGAGAGAGAGAGAGAGAGAGAGAGAGAGAGAGAGAGAGAGAGAGAGACAGACAGACAGACAGACAGACAGACAGACAGACAGACAGAGAGGGAGGTTATTATTTAATATATATTAAGCAATATAATAATTATAAATAGTAAACCAATAGAGAAATCATTTTGAAAATGTGTGACAGTTGGAGCAGAAGGGAGGGAGGGAGGGAGGGAGGGAGGGGGGGCCGTACCAGGTGGTGATGACGTCACACACTACTACTACTGCTAGGCTTACTGGTCGTGGGGGAGGGAGGGAGGGGGGGGGGGGGCGGGGCCATGAGGAAGGTGGTGGTGATTGTTCCTTCCTGCCTTAGGTGACATATATATATATATACATTTGGAGATGTATGTAGTAGCCCAATCCTTGGTGTATGTATGTAGTGGTGTAAAGAAAGAGTGGAGTGAGGTAACTGTTGTGGGATGGAGGAGGAGGAGGCATGGCGGGAGTGGGAGGGTTGTCGGGTGTCGCTGGGTGTAATAATTCGAGTTTAATTTGTGGAGATAGGTTATATAGTTGGAGTTGTTGGCTTTATATACCAGAGGGGACCCAGGCCTTATGCACAATGTGTGGGTTGTTATGTGGTGGTTGGGCGTAGTGTAGAGAGTGGGCGGGGGTTGGTGGGTGGGAGTGGGTGGGGTTTTTGATTGTGTATTTGTTGGTGGGCGTGTTTGTGGGGAAGGCGGGCGGGGCTGGGAGAAATGGGCGGGTAAAGGTGGCGAAAAATGTCGGGTGGTGGAGTCTGGGGGGTTTGAATATTCTCGTTTTCTGTTGGTGAGTCTTCCCACATTGTGGCTGACTAGATGGACCCTCAATCTCTCTCTCCTGACTCGTTATCTCGTTGCTCCTACTTCAACAGTGCCTCTTTACCTTCTCCATGTGTGACACACACCTACCTACACACCTGCACCTTACGTTGAGCAGGTGTGGGGAGCGTAATAAGAGCGAGAATGGTGGGTAGAGAGGCATAAATGTGTGTAACTGCAGGCGGCTGAGGGGCTGAGGGGCGGAGGGAGGTAGCCAGGCGCGCTCACCTCAACTGTGTGTGCGGTGGTGCCACAGTGGACGGCTCATCTTCGTCCATGTCCACTCCCAACCCTTTATTAACCCTCAGTGACACTCCAGGCAACAACACTGTGTCACTAGCGACACTTTTCACTGACACACTGTGGCCATAAAACACCTGCCAATACCCGCAACACCTCCCACTGGCCAGCAACGTGGCAACAACATCATCAGCTGACTGCCCCACCCACCCACCACCACCTTCCTCACTCTCTCTCTCTCGTCCAAACTACAGTTTGCACAACCAGCTTAATACTCTCACCAATTTCCCTTCTCACCAACGTTTGGGGTCACGAAATTTGGTGTCACGAACGTTGGGTCACGAAATTCGTGTCTGGGGTCACGAAATTGGTGTCTGTTGTCACGAAATTCGTGTCTGGGGGTCACGAAATTCGTGTCTGGGGGTCAAGAAATTCGTGTCTGGGGGTCAAGAAATTCGTGTCTGGGATCAAGAAATTCGTGTCTGGGGTCAAGAAATTCGTGTCTGGGATCAAGAAATTCGTGTCTGGGTCACGAAATTCGTGTCTGGGGTCAGGAAATTCGTGTCTGTTGTCACGAAATTCGTGTATGTTGTTACGAAATTCGTGTCTGGGCTCACGAAATTCGTGTCTGTTGTCACGAAATTCGTGTCTGGGGTCAAGAAATTCGTGTCTGGGATCAAGAAATTCGTGTCTGTGTCACGAAATTCATGTCTGGGGTCACGAAATTCGTGTCTGGGGGTCACGAAATTCGTGTTTGGGGGCAAGAAATTCGTGTCTGTGTCACGAAATTCGTGTCTGTTGTCACGAAATTCGTGTCTATTGTTACGAAATTCGTGTCTGGGGTCAAAAAATTCGTGTCTGGGGTCACGAAATTCGTGTCTGAGGGTCAAGAAATTCGTGTCTGGGGTCACGAAATTCGTGTCTATTGTCACGAAATTCGTGTCTGTTGTTACGAAATTCGTGTCTGGGGTCACGAAATTCGTGTCTGTTGTCACGAAATTCGTGTCTGGGGTAAAAAAATTCGTGTCTGGGGTCACGAAATTCGTGTCTGAGGGTCAAGAAATTCGTGTCTGGGGTCACGAAATTCGTGTCTATTGTCACGAAATTTGTGTCTGTTGTTACGAAATTCGTGTCTGGGGTCACGAAATTCGTGTCTGTTGTCACGAAATTCGTGTCTGGGATCAAGAAATTCGTGTCTGTGTCACGAAATTCGTGTCTGGGGTCACGAAATTCGTGTCTGTTGTCACGAAATTCGTGTCTGAGGGTCAAGAAATTAGTGTCTGGGGTCACGAAATTCGTGTCTATTGTCACGAAATTTTGTGTCTGTTGTTACGAAATTCGTGTCTGGGGTCAAGAAATTCGTGTCTGTTGTCACGAAATTCGTGTCTGGGGTCAAGAAATTCGTGTCTGGGGGCACGAAATTCGTGTCTGGGGTGAAGAAATTCGTGTCTGGGGTCAGGAAATTCGTGTCTGGGGTCAAGAAATTTCGTGTCTAACGAAACGTTTGGGGTCACGAAATTTGGTCTCACGAAATTCGTGTCTGGGGTCACGAAATTCGTGTCTGGAGGTCAAGAAATTCGTGTCTGGGGTCAAGAAATTCGTGTCTGGGATCAAGAAATTCGTGTCTGGGTCACGAAATTCGTGTCTGTTGTCACGAATATTCGTGTCTGGGGTCAAGAAATTCGTGTCTGGGATCAAAAAAATTCGTGTCTGGGTCACGAAATTCGTGTCTGGGGTCAAGAAATTCGTGTCTGGGGTCAAGAAATTCGTGTCTGGGGTCACGAAATTCGTGTCTGGGATCACGAAATTCGTGTCTGTTGTTACGAAATTCGTGTCGTGGGGTCACGAAATTCGTGTCTGGGATCACGAAATTCGTCTGTTGTTACGAAATTCGTGTCTGTTGTCACGAAATTCGTGTCTGTTGTCACGAAATTCGTGTCTGGGGTCACGAAATTCGTGTCTGGGGTCACGAAATTCGTGTCTGTTGTCACGAAATTCGTGTCTGGGGTCAAGAAATTCGTGTCTGGGATAAAAAAATTCGTGTCTGGGGTCACGAAATTTCGTGTCTGGGGTCAGGAAATTCGTGTCTGGGGTCACGAAATTCGTGTCTAACGAACGTTTGGTCTCACGAACTGTTGGGGGTCACGAAATTCGTGTCTGGGGTCACGAAATTCGTGTCTGGGGTCACAAAAAATTCGTGTCTGAAGCACGAAATTCGTGTCCTGGGGTCAAGAAATTCGTGTCTGGGTCACGAAATTCGTGTCTGGGGTCAGGAAATTTGTGTCCTGGGATCAAGAATTCGTGTCTGGGATCAAGAAATTCGTGTCTGGGTCACGAAATTCGTGTCTGTTGTCACGAAATTCGTGGTCTGGGGTCAAGAAATTCGTGTCTGGGATCAAAAAAATTCGTGTCTGGGTCACGAAATTCGTGTCTGGGGGTCAAGAAATTCGTGTCTGGGGTCAAGAAATTCGTGTCTGGGTCACGAAATTCGTGTCTGGGATCATGAAATTCGTGTCTGGGGTCAAGAAATTCGTGTCTAACGAACGTTTGGGCTCAAGAAATTTGAATTGGAGAGAGAGAGAGAGAGAGAGAGAGAGAGAGAGAGAGAGAGAGAGAGAGAGAGAGAGAGAGAGAGAGAGAGAGAGAGAGAGAGAGAGAGACAGACAGACAGACAGACAGACAGACAGACAGACAGACAGAGAGGGAGGTTATTATTTAATATATATTAAGCAATATAATAATTATAAATAGTAAACCAATAGAGAAATCATTTTGAAAATGTGTGACAGTTGGAGCAGAAGGGAGGGAGGGAGGGAGGGAGGGAGGGGGGGCCGTACCAGGTGGTGATGACGTCACACACTACTACTACTGCTAGGCTTACTGGTCGTGGGGGAGGGAGGGAGGGGGGGGGGGGGGGGGCGGGGCCATGAGGAAGGTGGTGGTGATTGTTCCTTCCTGCCTTAGGTGACATATATATATATATACATTTGGAGATGTATGTAGTAGCCCAATCCTTGGTGTATGTATGTAGTGGTGTAAAGAAAGAGTGGAGTGAGGTAACTGTTGTGGGATGGAGGAGGAGGAGGCATGGCGGGAGTGGGAGGGTTGTCGGGTGTCGCTGGGTGTAATAATTCGAGTTTAATTTGTGGAGATAGGTTATATAGTTGGAGTTGTTGGCTTTATATACCAGAGGGGACCCAGGCCTTATGCACAATGTGTGGGTTGTTATGTGGTGGTTGGGCGTAGTGTAGAGAGTGGGCGGGGGTTGGTGGGTGGGAGTGGGTGGGGTTTTTGATTGTGTATTTGTTGGTGGGCGTGTTTGTGGGGAAGGCGGGCGGGGCTGGGAGAAATGGGCGGGTAAAGGTGGCGAAAAATGTCGGGTGGTGGAGTCTGGGGGGTTTGAATATTCTCGTTTTCTGTTGGTGAGTCTTCCCACATTGTGGCTGACTAGATGGACCCTCAATCTCTCTCTCCTGACTCGTTATCTCGTTGCTCCTACTTCAACAGTGCCTCTTTACCTTCTCCATGTGTTGACACACACCTACCTACACACGTGCACCTTACGTTGAGCAGGTGTGGGGAGCGTAATAAGAGCGAGAATGGTGGGTAGAGAGGCATAAATGTGTGTAACTGCAGGCGGCTGAGGGGCTGAGGGGGCGGAGGGAGGTAGCCAGGCGCGCTCACCTCAACTGTGTGTGCGGTGGTGCCACAGTGGACGGCTCATCTTCGTCCATGTCCACTCCCAACCCTTTATTAACCCTCAGTGACACTCAGGCAACAACACTGTGTCACTAGCGACACTTTTCACTGACACACTGTGGCCATAAAACACCTGCCAATACCCGCAACACCTCCCACTGGCCAGCAACGTGGCAACAACATCATCAGCTGACTGCCCCACCACCTTCCTCACTCTCTCTCTCTCGTCCAAACTACAGTTTGCACAACCAGCTTAATACTCTCACCAATTTCCCTTCTCACCAACGTTTGGGGTCACGAAATTTGGTGTCACGAACGTTGGGTCACGAAATTCGTGTCTGGGGTCACGAAATTGGTGTCTGGGGGTCACGAAATTCGTGTCTGGGGGTCAAGAAATTCGTGTCTGGGGTCAAGAAATTCGTGTCTGGGATCAAGAAATTCGTGTCTGGGATCAAGAAATTCGTGTCTGGGATCAAGAAATTCGTGTCTGTTGTCACGAAATTCGTGTCTGGGGTCAAGAAATTCGTGTCTGGGATCAACAAATTCGTGTCTGGGTCACGAAATTCGTGTCTGCGTCACGAAATTCGTGTCTGGGGTCAAGAAATTCGTGTCTGGGATCAAAAAATTCGTGTCTGGGTCACGAAATTCGTGTCTGGGGTCAAGAAATTCGTGTCTGGGGTCAAGAAATTCGTGTCTGGGGTCACGAAATTCGTGTCTATTGTCACGAAATTTGTGTCTGTTGTTACAAAATTCGTGTCTGTGGTCACGAAATTCGTGTCTGTTGTCACGAAATTCGTGTCTGGGGTCAAGAAATTCGTGTCTGGGATCAAGAAATTCGTGTCTGGGTCACGAAATTCGTGTCTGGGGGTCAAGAAATTCGTGTCTGGGGTCAAGAAATTCGTGTCTGGGATCAAGAAATTCGTGTCTGGGATCAAGAAATTCGTGTCTGGGTCACGAAATTCGTGTCTGTTGTTACGAAATTCGTGTCTGGGGTCACGAAATTCGTGTCTGTTGTCACGAAATTCGTGTCTGGGATCACGAAATTCGTCTGTTGTTACGAAATTCGTGTCTGTTGTCACGAAATTCGTGTCTGTTGTTACGAAATTCGTGTCTGGGGTCACGAAATTCGTGTCTGTTGTCACGAAATTCGTGTCTGGGATCACGAAATTCGTCTGTTGTTACGAAATTCGTGTCTGTTGTCACGAAATTCGTGTCTGGGGTCACGAAATTCGTGTCTGGGATCACGAAATTCGTGTCTGTTGTTACGAAATTCGTGTCTGTTGTCACGAAATTCGTGTCTGGGGTCAAGAAATTCGTGTCTGGGATCAAAAAATTCGTGTCTGGGTCACGAAATTCGTGTCTGGGGTCAGGAAATTCGTGTCTAACGAACGTTTGGTCTCACGAACTGTTGGGGTCACGAAATTCGTGTCTGGGGTCACGAAATTCGTGTCTGAGGTCAAAAAATTCGTGTCTGGGGCACGAAATTCGTGTCTGGGGTCAAGAAATTCGTGTCTGGGTCACGAAATTCGTGTCTGGGATCAAGAAATTCGTGTCTGTTGTCACGAAATTCGTGTCTGGGGTCAAGAAATTCGTGTCTGGGATCAAAAAATTCGTGTCTGGGTCACGAAATTCGTGTCTGGGGTCACGAAATTCGTGTCTGGGATCAAGAAATTCGTGTCTGGGATCAAGAAATTCGTGTCTGTTGTCACGAAATTCGTGTCTGGGGTCAAGAAATTCGTGTCTGGGATCAAAAAATTCGTGTCTGGGTCACGAAATTCGTGTCTGGGGTCAGGAAATTCGTGTCTAACGAACGTTTGGTCTCACGAACTGTTGGGGTCACGAAATTCGTGTCTGGGGTCACGAAATTCGTGTCTGAGGTCAAAAAAATTCGTGTCTGGGGCACGAAATTCGTGTCTGGGGTCAAGAAATTCGTGTCTGGGTCACGAAATTCGTGTCTGGGATCAAGAAATTCGTGTCTGTTGTCACGAAATTCGTGTCTGGGGTCAAGAAATTCGTGTCTGGGATCAAAAAATTCGTGTCTGGGTCACGAAATTCGTGTCTGGGGTCACGAAATTCGTGTCTGGGATCAAGAAATTCGTGTCTGGGATCAAGAAATTCGTGTCTGTTGTCACGAAATTCGTGTCTGGGGTCAAGAAATTCGTGTCTGGGATCAAAAAATTCGTGTCTGGGTCACGAAATTCGTGTCTGGGGTCAGGAAATTCGTGTCTAACGAACGTTTGGTCTCACGAACTGTTGGGGTCACGAAATTCGTGTCTGGGGTCACGAAATTCGTGTCTGAGGTCAAAAAATTCGTGTCTGGGGCACGAAATTCGTGTCTGGGGTCAAGAAATTCGTGTCTGGGTCACGAAATTCGTGTCTGGGATCAAGAAATTCGTGTCTGGGATCAAGAAATTCGTGTCTGTTGTCACGAAATTCGTGTCTGGGGTCAAGAAATTCGTGTCTGGGATCAAAAAATTCGTGTCTGGGTCACGAAATTCGTGTCTGGGGTCACGAAATTCGTGTCTGGGATCAAGAAATTCGTGTCTGGGATCAAGAAATTCGTGTCTGTTGTCACGAAATTCGTGTCTGGGGTCAAGAAATTCGTGTCTAACGAACGTTTGGGCTCAAGAAATTTGAATTGGAGAGAGAGAGAGAGAGAGAGAGAGAGAGAGAGAGAGAGAGAGAGAGAGAGAGAGAGAGAGAGAGAGAGAGAGAGAGAGAGAGAGAGAGACAGACAGACAGACAGAGAGGGAGGTTATTATTTAATATATATTAAGCAATATAATAATTATAAATATTAAACCCAATAGAGAAATCATTTTGAAAATGTGTGACAGTTGGAGCAGAAGGGAGGGAGGGAGGGAGGGAGGGAGGGGGGGCCGTACCAGGCGGTGATGACGTCACACACTACTACTACTGCTAGGCTTACTGGTCGTGGGGGAGGGAGGGAGGGGGGGGGGGGGGGCGGGGCCATGAGGAAGGTGGTGGTGATTGTTCCTTCCTGCCTTAGGTGACATATATATATATATACATTTGGAGATGTATGTAGTAGCCCAATCCTTGGTGTATGTATGTAGTGGTGTAAAGAAAGAGTGGAGTGAGGTAACTGTTGTGGGATGGAGGAGGAGGAGGCATGGCGGGAGTGGGAGGGTTGTCGGGTGTCGCTGGGTGTAATAATTCGAGTTTAATTTGTGGAGATAGGTTATATAGTTGGAGTTGTTGGCTTTATATACCAGAGGGGACCCAGGCCTTATGCACAATGTGTGGGTTGTTATGTGGTGGTTGGGCGTAGTGTAGAGAGTGGGCGGGGGTTGGTGGGTGGGAGTGGGTGGGGTTTTTGATTGTGTATTTGTTGGTGGGCGTGTTTGTGGGGAAGGCGGGCGGGGCTGGGAGAAATGGGCGGGTAAAGGTGGCGAAAAATGTCGGGTGGTGGAGTCTGGGGGGTTTGAATATTCTCGTTTTCTGTTGGTGAGTCTTCCCACATTGTGGCTGACTAGATGGACCCTCAATCTCTCTCTCCTGACTCGTTATCTCGTTGCTCCTACTTCAACAGTGCCTCTTTACCTTCTCCATGTGTGACACACACCTACCTACACACCTGCACCTTACGTTGAGCAGGTGTGGGGAGCGTAATAAGAGCGAGAATGGTGGGTAGAGAGGCATAAATGTGTGTAACTGCAGGCGGCTGAGGGGCTGAGGGGCGGAGGGAGGTAGCCAGGCGCGCTCACCTCAACTGTGTGTGCGGTGGTGCCACAGTGGACGGCTCATCTTCGTCCATGTCCACTCCCAACCCTTTATTAACCCTCAGTGACACTCCAGGCAACAACACTGTGTCACTAGCGACACTTTTCACTGACACACTGTGGCCATAAAACACCTGCCAATACCCGCAACACCTCCCACTGGCCAGCAACGTGGCAACAACATCATCAGCTGACTGCCCCACCCACCCACCACCACCTTCCTCACTCTCTCTCTCTCGTCCAAACTACAGTTTGCACAACCAGCTTAATACTCTCACCAATTTCCCTTCTCACCAACGTTTGGGGTCACGAAATTTGGTGTCACGAACGTTGGGTCACGAAATTCGTGTCTGGGGTCACGAAATTGGTGTCTGTTGTCACGAAATTCGTGTCTGGGGGTCACGAAATTCGTGTCTGGGGGTCAAGAAATTCGTGTCTGGGGGTCAAGAAATTCGTGTCTGGGATCAAGAAATTCGTGTCTGGGGTCAAGAAATTCGTGTCTGGGATCAAGAAATTCGTGTCTGGGTCACGAAATTCGTGTCTGGGGTCAGGAAATTCGTGTCTGTTGTCACGAAATTCGTGTATGTTGTTACGAAATTCGTGTCTGGGCTCACGAAATTCGTGTCTGTTGTCACGAAATTCGTGTCTGGGGTCAAGAAATTCGTGTCTGGGATCAAGAAATTCGTGTCTGTGTCACGAAATTCATGTCTGGGGTCACGAAATTCGTGTCTGGGGGTCACGAAATTCGTGTTTGGGGGCAAGAAATTCGTGTCTGTGTCACGAAATTCGTGTCTGTTGTCACGAAATTCGTGTCTATTGTTACGAAATTCGTGTCTGGGGTCAAAAAATTCGTGTCTGGGGTCACGAAATTCGTGTCTGAGGGTCAAGAAATTCGTGTCTGGGGTCACGAAATTCGTGTCTATTGTCACGAAATTCGTGTCTGTTGTTACGAAATTCGTGTCTGGGGTCACGAAATTCGTGTCTGTTGTCACGAAATTCGTGTCTGGGGTAAAAAAATTCGTGTCTGGGGTCACGAAATTCGTGTCTGAGGGTCAAGAAATTCGTGTCTGGGGTCACGAAATTCGTGTCTATTGTCACGAAATTTGTGTCTGTTGTTACGAAATTCGTGTCTGGGGTCACGAAATTCGTGTCTGTTGTCACGAAATTCGTGTCTGGGATCAAGAAATTCGTGTCTGTGTCACGAAATTCGTGTCTGGGGTCACGAAATTCGTGTCTGTTGTCACGAAATTCGTGTCTGAGGGTCAAGAAATTAGTGTCTGGGGTCACGAAATTCGTGTCTATTGTCACGAAATTTGTGTCTGTTGTTACGAAATTCGTGTCTGGGGTCACGAAATTCGTGTATGTTGTCACGAAATTCGTGTCTGGGGTCAAGAAATTCGTGTCTGGGGGCACGAAATTCGTGTCTGGGGTGAAGAAATTCGTGTCTGGGGTCAGGAAATTCGTGTCTGGGGTCAAGAAATTCGTGTCTAACGAACGTTTGGGGTCACGAAATTTGGTCTCACGAAATTCGTGTCTGGGGTCACGAAATTCGTGTCTGGAGTCAAGAAATTCGTGTCTGGGGTCAAGAAATTCGTGTCTGGGATCAAGAAATTCGTGTCTGGGTCACGAAATTCGTGTCTGTTGTCACGAAATTCGTGTCTGGGGTCAAGAAATTCGTGTCTGGGATCAAAAAATTCGTGTCTGGGTCACGAAATTCGTGTCTGGGGTCAAGAAATTCGTGTCTGGGGTCAAGAAATTCGTGTCTGGGGTCACGAAATTCGTGTCTGGGATCACGAAATTCGTGTCTGT
Organism: Procambarus clarkii; assembly: GCF_040958095.1. Classification (NCBI taxonomy): domain Eukaryota; kingdom Metazoa; phylum Arthropoda; class Malacostraca; order Decapoda; family Cambaridae; genus Procambarus; species Procambarus clarkii. The sequence goes on along the minus strand of NW_027189774.1, from coordinate 68,048 downwards.
TGTTACGAAATTCGTGTCTGGGGTCACGAAATTCGTGTCTGGGATCACGAAATTCGTCTGTTGTTACGAAATTCGTGTCTGTTGTCACGAAATTCGTGTCTGTTGTCACGAAATTCGTGTCTGGGGTCACGAAATTCGTGTCTGGGGTCACGAAATTCGTGTCTGTTGTCACGAAATTCGTGTCTGGGGTCAAGAAATTCGTGTCTGGGATAAAAAAATTCGTGTCTGGGTCACGAAATTCGTGTCTGGGGTCAGGAAATTCGTGTCTGGGGTCACGAAATTCGTGTCTAACGAACGTTTGGTCTCACGAACTGTTGGGGTCACGAAATTCGTGTCTGGGGTCACGAAATTCGTGTCTGGGGTCAAAAAATTCGTGTCTGAAGCACGAAATTCGTGTCTGGGGTCAAGAAATTCGTGTCTGGGTCACGAAATTCGTGTCTGGGGTCAGGAAATTTGTGTCTGGGATCAAGAAATTCGTGTCTGGGATCAAGAAATTCGTGTCTGGGTCACGAAATTCGTGTCTGTTGTCACGAAATTCGTGTCTGGGGTCAAGAAATTCGTGTCTGGGATCAAAAAATTCGTGTCTGGGTCACGAAATTCGTGTCTGGGGTCAAGAAATTCGTGTCTGGGGTCAAGAAATTCGTGTCTGGGTCACGAAATTCGTGTCTGGGATCATGAAATTCGTGTCTGGGGTCAAGAAATTCGTGTCTAACGAACGTTTGGGCTCAAGAAATTTGAATTGGAGAGAGAGAGAGAGAGAGAGAGAGAGAGAGAGAGAGAGAGAGAGAGAGAGAGAGAGAGAGAGAGAGAGAGAGAGAGAGAGAGAGAGAGAGAGAGACAGACAGACAGACAGACAGACAGACAGACAGACAGACAGAGAGGGAGGTTATTATTTAATATATATTAAGCAATATAATAATTATAAATAGTAAACCAATAGAGAAATCATTTTGAAAATGTGTGACAGTTGGAGCAGAAGGGAGGGAGGGAGGGAGGGAGGGAGGGGGGGCCGTACCAGGTGGTGATGACGTCACACACTACTACTACTGCTAGGCTTACTGGTCGTGGGGGAGGGAGGGAGGGGGGGGGGGGGGCGGGGCCATGAGGAAGGTGGTGGTGATTGTTCCTTCCTGCCTTAGGTGACATATATATATATATACATTTGGAGATGTATGTAGTAGCCCAATCCTTGGTGTATGTATGTAGTGGTGTAAAGAAAGAGTGGAGTGAGGTAACTGTTGTGGGATGGAGGAGGAGGAGGCATGGCGGGAGTGGGAGGGTTGTCGGGTGTCGCTGGGTGTAATAATTCGAGTTTAATTTGTGGAGATAGGTTATATAGTTGGAGTTGTTGGCTTTATATACCAGAGGGGACCCAGGCCTTATGCACAATGTGTGGGTTGTTATGTGGTGGTTGGGCGTAGTGTAGAGAGTGGGCGGGGGTTGGTGGGTGGGAGTGGGTGGGGTTTTTGATTGTGTATTTGTTGGTGGGCGTGTTTGTGGGGAAGGCGGGCGGGGCTGGGAGAAATGGGCGGGTAAAGGTGGCGAAAAATGTCGGGTGGTGGAGTCTGGGGGGTTTGAATATTCTCGTTTTCTGTTGGTGAGTCTTCCCACATTGTGGCTGACTAGATGGACCCTCAATCTCTCTCTCCTGACTCGTTATCTCGTTGCTCCTACTTCAACAGTGCCTCTTTACCTTCTCCATGTGTGACACACACCTACCTACACACCTGCACCTTACGTTGAGCAGGTGTGGGGAGCGTAATAAGAGCGAGAATGGTGGGTAGAGAGGCATAAATGTGTGTAACTGCAGGCGGCTGAGGGGCTGAGGGGCGGAGGGAGGTAGCCAGGCGCGCTCACCTCAACTGTGTGTGCGGTGGTGCCACAGTGGACGGCTCATCTTCGTCCATGTCCACTCCCAACCCTTTATTAACCCTCAGTGACACTCCAGGCAACAACACTGTGTCACTAGCGACACTTTTCACTGACACACTGTGGCCATAAAACACCTGCCAATACCCGCAACACCTCCCACTGGCCAGCAACGTGGCAACAACATCATCAGCTGACTGCCCCACCCACCCACCACCACCTTCCTCACTCTCTCTCTCTCGTCCAAACTACAGTTTGCACAACCAGCTTAATACTCTCACCAATTTCCCTTCTCACCAACGTTTGGGGTCACGAAATTTGGTGTCACGAACGTTGGGTCACGAAATTCGTGTCTGGGGTCACGAAATTGGTGTCTGTTGTCACGAAATTCGTGTCTGGGGGTCACGAAATTCGTGTCTGGGGGTCAAGAAATTCGTGTCTGGGGGTCAAGAAATTCGTGTCTGGGATCAAGAAATTCGTGTCTGGGGTCAAGAAATTCGTGTCTGGGATCAAGAAATTCGTGTCTGGGTCACGAAATTCGTGTCTGGGGTCAGGAAATTCGTGTCTGTTGTCACGAAATTCGTGTATGTTGTTACGAAATTCGTGTCTGGGCTCACGAAATTCGTGTCTGTTGTCACGAAATTCGTGTCTGGGGTCAAGAAATTCGTGTCTGGGATCAAGAAATTCGTGTCTGTGTCACGAAATTCATGTCTGGGGTCACGAAATTCGTGTCTGGGGGTCACGAAATTCGTGTTTGGGGGCAAGAAATTCGTGTCTGTGTCACGAAATTCGTGTCTGTTGTCACGAAATTCGTGTCTATTGTTACGAAATTCGTGTCTGGGGTCAAAAAATTCGTGTCTGGGGTCACGAAATTCGTGTCTGAGGTCAAAAAATTCGTGTCTGGGGCACGAAATTCGTGTCTGGGGTCAAGAAATTCGTGTCTGGGTCACGAAATTCGTGTCTGGGATCAAGAAATTCGTGTCTGGGATCAAGAAATTCGTGTCTGTTGTCACGAAATTCGTGTCTGGGGTCAAGAAATTCGTGTCTGGGATCAAAAAATTCGTGTCTGGGTCACGAAATTCGTGTCTGGGGTCACGAAATTCGTGTCTGGGATCAAGAAATTCGTGTCTGGGATCAAGAAATTCGTGTCTGTTGTCACGAAATTCGTGTCTGGGGTCAAGAAATTCGTGTCTAACGAACGTTTGGGCTCAAGAAATTTGAATTGGAGAGAGAGAGAGAGAGAGAGAGAGAGAGAGAGAGAGAGAGAGAGAGAGAGAGAGAGAGAGAGAGAGAGAGAGAGAGAGAGAGAGAGACAGACAGACAGACAGAGAGGGAGGTTATTATTTAATATATATTAAGCAATATAATAATTATAAATATTAAACCCAATAGAGAAATCATTTTGAAAATGTGTGACAGTTGGAGCAGAAGGGAGGGAGGGAGGGAGGGAGGGAGGGGGGGCCGTACCAGGCGGTGATGACGTCACACACTACTACTACTGCTAGGCTTACTGGTCGTGGGGGAGGGAGGGAGGGGGGGGGGGGGCGGGGCCATGAGGAAGGTGGTGGTGATTGTTCCTTCCTGCCTTAGGTGACATATATATATATATACATTTGGAGATGTATGTAGTAGCCCAATCCTTGGTGTATGTATGTAGTGGTGTAAAGAAAGAGTGGAGTGAGGTAACTGTTGTGGGATGGAGGAGGAGGAGGCATGGCGGGAGTGGGAGGGTTGTCGGGTGTCGCTGGGTGTAATAATTCGAGTTTAATTTGTGGAGATAGGTTATATAGTTGGAGTTGTTGGCTTTATATACCAGAGGGGACCCAGGCCTTATGCACAATGTGTGGGTTGTTATGTGGTGGTTGGGCGTAGTGTAGAGAGTGGGCGGGGGTTGGTGGGTGGGAGTGGGTGGGGTTTTTGATTGTGTATTTGTTGGTGGGCGTGTTTGTGGGGAAGGCGGGCGGGGCTGGGAGAAATGGGCGGGTAAAGGTGGCGAAAAATGTCGGGTGGTGGAGTCTGGGGGGTTTGAATATTCTCGTTTTCTGTTGGTGAGTCTTCCCACATTGTGGCTGACTAGATGGACCCTCAATCTCTCTCTCCTGACTCGTTATCTCGTTGCTCCTACTTCAACAGTGCCTCTTTACCTTCTCCATGTGTGACACACACCTACCTACACACGTGCACCTTACGTTGAGCAGGTGTGGGGAGCGTAATAAGAGCGAGAATGGTGGGTAGAGAGGCATAAATGTGTGTAACTGCAGGCGGCTGAGGGGCTGAGGGGCGGAGGGAGGTAGCCAGGCGCGCTCACCTCAACTGTGTGTGCGGTGGTGCCACAGTGGACGGCTCATCTTCGTCCATGTCCACTCCCAACCCTTTATTAACCCTCAGTGACACTCCAGGCAACAACACTGTGTCACTAGCGACACTTTTCACTGACACACTGTGGCCATAAAACACCTGCCAATACCCGCAACACCTCCCACTGGCCAGCAACGTGGCAACAACATCATCAGCTGACTGCCCCACCACCTTCCTCACTCTCTCTCTCTCGTCCAAACTACAGTTTGCACAACCAGCTTAATACTCTCACCAATTTCCCTTCTCACCAACGTTTGGGGTCACGAAATTTGGTGTCACGAACGTTGGGTCACGAAATTCGTGTCTGGGGTCACGAAATTGGTGTCTGGGGGTCACGAAATTCGTGTCTGGGGGTCAAGAAATTCGTGTCTGGGGTCAAGAAATTCGTGTCTGGGATCAAGAAATTCGTGTCTGGGATCAAGAAATTCGTGTCTGGGATCAAGAAATTCGTGTCTGTTGTCACGAAATTCGTGTCTGGGGTCAAGAAATTCGTGTCTGGGATCAACAAATTCGTGTCTGGGTCACGAAATTCGTGTCTGCGTCACGAAATTCGTGTCTGGGGTCAAGAAATTCGTGTCTGGGATCAAAAAATTCGTGTCTGGGTCACGAAATTCGTGTCTGGGGTCAAGAAATTCGTGTCTGGGGTCAAGAAATTCGTGTCTGGGGTCACGAAATTCGTGTCTATTGTCACGAAATTTGTGTCTGTTGTTACAAAATTCGTGTCTGTGGTCACGAAATTCGTGTCTGTTGTCACGAAATTCGTGTCTGGGGTCAAGAAATTCGTGTCTGGGATCAAGAAATTCGTGTCTGGGTCACGAAATTCGTGTCTGGGGGTCAAGAAATTCGTGTCTGGGGTCAAGAAATTCGTGTCTGGGATCAAGAAATTCGTGTCTGGGATCAAGAAATTCGTGTCTGGGTCACGAAATTCGTGTCTGTTGTTACGAAATTCGTGTCTGGGGTCACGAAATTCGTGTCTGTTGTCACGAAATTCGTGTCTGGGATCACGAAATTCGTCTGTTGTTACGAAATTCGTGTCTGTTGTCACGAAATTCGTGTCTGTTGTTACGAAATTCGTGTCTGGGGTCACGAAATTCGTGTCTGTTGTCACGAAATTCGTGTCTGGGATCACGAAATTCGTCTGTTGTTACGAAATTCGTGTCTGTTGTCACGAAATTCGTGTCTGGGGTCACGAAATTCGTGTCTGGGATCACGAAATTCGTGTCTGTTGTTACGAAATTCGTGTCTGTTGTCACGAAATTCGTGTCTGGGGTCAAGAAATTCGTGTCTGGGATCAAAAAATTCGTGTCTGGGTCACGAAATTCGTGTCTGGGGTCAGGAAATTCGTGTCTAACGAACGTTTGGTCTCACGAACTGTTGGGGTCACGAAATTCGTGTCTGGGGTCACGAAATTCGTGTCTGAGGTCAAAAAATTCGTGTCTGGGGCACGAAATTCGTGTCTGGGGTCAAGAAATTCGTGTCTGGGTCACGAAATTCGTGTCTGGGATCAAGAAATTCGTGTCTGTTGTCACGAAATTCGTGTCTGGGGTCAAGAAATTCGTGTCTGGGATCAAAAAATTCGTGTCTGGGTCACGAAATTCGTGTCTGGGGTCACGAAATTCGTGTCTGGGATCAAGAAATTCGTGTCTGGGATCAAGAAATTCGTGTCTGTTGTCACGAAATTCGTGTCTGGGGTCAAGAAATTCGTGTCTGGGATCAAAAAATTCGTGTCTGGGTCACGAAATTCGTGTCTGGGGTCAGGAAATTCGTGTCTAACGAACGTTTGGTCTCACGAACTGTTGGGGTCACGAAATTCGTGTCTGGGGTCACGAAATTCGTGTCTGAGGTCAAAAAATTCGTGTCTGGGGCACGAAATTCGTGTCTGGGGTCAAGAAATTCGTGTCTGGGTCACGAAATTCGTGTCTGGGATCAAGAAATTCGTGTCTGTTGTCACGAAATTCGTGTCTGGGGTCAAGAAATTCGTGTCTGGGATCAAAAAATTCGTGTCTGGGTCACGAAATTCGTGTCTGGGGTCACGAAATTCGTGTCTGGGATCAAGAAATTCGTGTCTGGGATCAAGAAATTCGTGTCTGTTGTCACGAAATTCGTGTCTGGGGTCAAGAAATTCGTGTCTGGGATCAAAAAATTCGTGTCTGGGTCACGAAATTCGTGTCTGGGGTCAGGAAATTCGTGTCTAACGAACGTTTGGTCTCACGAACTGTTGGGGTCACGAAATTCGTGTCTGGGGTCACGAAATTCGTGTCTGAGGTCAAAAAATTCGTGTCTGGGGCACGAAATTCGTGTCTGGGGTCAAGAAATTCGTGTCTGGGTCACGAAATTCGTGTCTGGGATCAAGAAATTCGTGTCTGGGATCAAGAAATTCGTGTCTGTTGTCACGAAATTCGTGTCTGGGGTCAAGAAATTCGTGTCTGGGATCAAAAAATTCGTGTCTGGGTCACGAAATTCGTGTCTGGGGTCACGAAATTCGTGTCTGGGATCAAGAAATTCGTGTCTGGGATCAAGAAATTCGTGTCTGTTGTCACGAAATTCGTGTCTGGGGTCAAGAAATTCGTGTCTAACGAACGTTTGGGCTCAAGAAATTTGAATTGGAGAGAGAGAGAGAGAGAGAGAGAGAGAGAGAGAGAGAGAGAGAGAGAGAGAGAGAGAGAGAGAGAGAGAGAGAGAGAGAGAGACAGACAGACAGACAGAGAGGGAGGTTATTATTTAATATATATTAAGCAATATAATAATTATAAATATTAAACCCAATAGAGAAATCATTTTGAAAATGTGTGACAGTTGGAGCAGAAGGGAGGGAGGGAGGGAGGGAGGGAGGGGGGGCCGTACCAGGCGGTGATGACGTCACACACTACTACTACTGCTAGGCTTACTGGTCGTGGGGGAGGGAGGGAGGGGGGGGGGGGGGGCGGGGCCATGAGGAAGGTGGTGGTGATTGTTCCTTCCTGCCTTAGGTGACATATATATATATATACATTTGGAGATGTATGTAGTAGCCCAATCCTTGGTGTATGTATGTAGTGGTGTAAAGAAAGAGTGGAGTGAGGTAACTGTTGTGGGATGGAGGAGGAGGAGGCATGGCGGGAGTGGGAGGGTTGTCGGGTGTCGCTGGGTGTAATAATTCGAGTTTAATTTGTGGAGATAGGTTATATAGTTGGAGTTGTTGGCTTTATATACCAGAGGGGACCCAGGCCTTATGCACAATGTGTGGGTTGTTATGTGGTGGTTGGGCGTAGTGTAGAGAGTGGGCGGGGGTTGGTGGGTGGGAGTGGGTGGGGTTTTTGATTGTGTATTTGTTGGTGGGCGTGTTTGTGGGGAAGGCGGGCGGGGCTGGGAGAAATGGGCGGGTAAAGGTGGCGAAAAATGTCGGGTGGTGGAGTCTGGGGGGTTTGAATATTCTCGTTTTCTGTTGGTGAGTCTTCCCACATTGTGGCTGACTAGATGGACCCTCAATCTCTCTCTCCTGACTCGTTATCTCGTTGCTCCTACTTCAACAGTGCCTCTTTACCTTCTCCATGTGTGACACACACCTACCTACACACCTGCACCTTACGTTGAGCAGGTGTGGGGAGCGTAATAAGAGCGAGAATGGTGGGTAGAGAGGCATAAATGTGTGTAACTGCAGGCGGCTGAGGGGCTGAGGGGCGGAGGGAGGTAGCCAGGCGCGCTCACCTCAACTGTGTGTGCGGTGGTGCCACAGTGGACGGCTCATCTTCGTCCATGTCCACTCCCAACCCTTTATTAACCCTCAGTGACACTCCAGGCAACAACACTGTGTCACTAGCGACACTTTTCACTGACACACTGTGGCCATAAAACACCTGCCAATACCCGCAACACCTCCCACTGGCCAGCAACGTGGCAACAACATCATCAGCTGACTGCCCCACCCACCCACCACCACCTTCCTCACTCTCTCTCTCTCGTCCAAACTACAGTTTGCACAACCAGCTTAATACTCTCACCAATTTCCCTTCTCACCAACGTTTGGGGTCACGAAATTTGGTGTCACGAACGTTGGGTCACGAAATTCGTGTCTGGGGTCACGAAATTGGTGTCTGTTGTCACGAAATTCGTGTCTGGGGGTCACGAAATTCGTGTCTGGGGGTCAAGAAATTCGTGTCTGGGGGTCAAGAAATTCGTGTCTGGGATCAAGAAATTCGTGTCTGGGGTCAAGAAATTCGTGTCTGGGATCAAGAAATTCGTGTCTGGGTCACGAAATTCGTGTCTGGGGTCAGGAAATTCGTGTCTGTTGTCACGAAATTCGTGTATGTTGTTACGAAATTCGTGTCTGGGCTCACGAAATTCGTGTCTGTTGTCACGAAATTCGTGTCTGGGGTCAAGAAATTCGTGTCTGGGATCAAGAAATTCGTGTCTGTGTCACGAAATTCATGTCTGGGGTCACGAAATTCGTGTCTGGGGGTCACGAAATTCGTGTTTGGGGGCAAGAAATTCGTGTCTGTGTCACGAAATTCGTGTCTGTTGTCACGAAATTCGTGTCTATTGTTACGAAATTCGTGTCTGGGGTCAAAAAATTCGTGTCTGGGGTCACGAAATTCGTGTCTGAGGGTCAAGAAATTCGTGTCTGGGGTCACGAAATTCGTGTCTATTGTCACGAAATTCGTGTCTGTTGTTACGAAATTCGTGTCTGGGGTCACGAAATTCGTGTCTGTTGTCACGAAATTCGTGTCTGGGGTAAAAAAATTCGTGTCTGGGGTCACGAAATTCGTGTCTGAGGGTCAAGAAATTCGTGTCTGGGGTCACGAAATTCGTGTCTATTGTCACGAAATTTGTGTCTGTTGTTACGAAATTCGTGTCTGGGGTCACGAAATTCGTGTCTGTTGTCACGAAATTCGTGTCTGGGATCAAGAAATTCGTGTCTGTGTCACGAAATTCGTGTCTGGGGTCACGAAATTCGTGTCTGTTGTCACGAAATTCGTGTCTGAGGGTCAAGAAATTAGTGTCTGGGGTCACGAAATTCGTGTCTATTGTCACGAAATTTGTGTCTGTTGTTACGAAATTCGTGTCTGGGGTCACGAAATTCGTGTATGTTGTCACGAAATTCGTGTCTGGGGTCAAGAAATTCGTGTCTGGGGGCACGAAATTCGTGTCTGGGGTGAAGAAATTCGTGTCTGGGGTCAGGAAATTCGTGTCTGGGGTCAAGAAATTCGTGTCTAACGAACGTTTGGGGTCACGAAATTTGGTCTCACGAAATTCGTGTCTGGGGTCACGAAATTCGTGTCTGGAGTCAAGAAATTCGTGTCTGGGGTCAAGAAATTCGTGTCTGGGATCAAGAAATTCGTGTCTGGGTCACGAAATTCGTGTCTGTTGTCACGAAATTCGTGTCTGGGGTCAAGAAATTCGTGTCTGGGATCAAAAAATTCGTGTCTGGGTCACGAAATTCGTGTCTGGGGTCAAGAAATTCGTGTCTGGGGTCAAGAAATTCGTGTCTGGGGTCACGAAATTCGTGTCTGGGATCACGAAATTCGTGTCTGTTGTTACGAAATTCGTGTCTGGGGTCACGAAATTCGTGTCTGGGATCACGAAATTCGTCTGTTGTTACGAAATTCGTGTCTGTTGTCACGAAATTCGTGTCTGTTGTCACGAAATTCGTGTCTGGGGTCACGAAATTCGTGTCTGGGGTCACGAAATTCGTGTCTGTTGTCACGAAATTCGTGTCTGGGGTCAAGAAATTCGTGTCTGGGATAAAAAAATTCGTGTCTGGGTCACGAAATTCGTGTCTGGGGTCAGGAAATTCGTGTCTGGGGTCACGAAATTCGTGTCTAACGAACGTTTGGTCTCACGAACTGTTGGGGTCACGAAATTCGTGTCTGGGGTCACGAAATTCGTGTCTGGGGTCAAAAAATTCGTGTCTGAAGCACGAAATTCGTGTCTGGGGTCAAGAAATTCGTGTCTGGGTCACGAAATTCGTGTCTGGGGTCAGGAAATTTGTGTCTGGGATCAAGAAATTCGTGTCTGGGATCAAGAAATTCGTGTCTGGGTCACGAAATTCGTGTCTGTTGTCACGAAATTCGTGTCTGGGGTCAAGAAATTCGTGTCTGGGATCAAAAAATTCGTGTCTGGGTCACGAAATTCGTGTCTGGGGTCAAGAAATTCGTGTCTGGGGTCAAGAAATTCGTGTCTGGGTCACGAAATTCGTGTCTGGGATCATGAAATTCGTGTCTGGGGTCAAGAAATTCGTGTCTAACGAACGTTTGGGCTCAAGAAATTTGAATTGGAGAGAGAGAGAGAGAGAGAGAGAGAGAGAGAGAGAGAGAGAGAGAGAGAGAGAGAGAGAGAGAGAGAGAGAGAGAGAGAGAGAGAGAGAGAGAGAGAGACAGACAGACAGACAGACAGACAGACAGACAGACAGACAGAGAGGGAGGTTATTATTTAATATATATTAAGCAATATAATAATTATAAATAGTAAACCAATAGAGAAATCATTTTGAAAATGTGTGACAGTTGGAGCAGAAGGGAGGGAGGGAGGGAGGGAGGGAGGGGGGGCCGTACCAGGTGGTGATGACGTCACACACTACTACTACTGCTAGGCTTACTGGTCGTGGGGGAGGGAGGGAGGGGGGGGGGGGGGGCGGGGCCATGAGGAAGGTGGTGGTGATTGTTCCTTCCTGCCTTAGGTGACATATATATATATATACATTTGGAGATGTATGTAGTAGCCCAATCCTTGGTGTATGTATGTAGTGGTGTAAAGAAAGAGTGGAGTGAGGTAACTGTTGTGGGATGGAGGAGGAGGAGGCATGGCGGGAGTGGGAGGGTTGTCGGGTGTCGCTGGGTGTAATAATTCGAGTTTAATTTGTGGAGATAGGTTATATAGTTGGAGTTGTTGGCTTTATATACCAGAGGGGACCCAGGCCTTATGCACAATGTGTGGGTTGTTATGTGGTGGTTGGGCGTAGTGTAGAGAGTGGGCGGGGGTTGGTGGGTGGGAGTGGGTGGGGTTTTTGATTGTGTATTTGTTGGTGGGCGTGTTTGTGGGGAAGGCGGGCGGGGCTGGGAGAAATGGGCGGGTAAAGGTGGCGAAAAATGTCGGGTGGTGGAGTCTGGGGGGTTTGAATATTCTCGTTTTCTGTTGGTGAGTCTTCCCACATTGTGGCTGACTAGATGGACCCTCAATCTCTCTCTCCTGACTCGTTATCTCGTTGCTCCTACTTCAACAGTGCCTCTTTACCTTCTCCATGTGTGACACACACCTACCTACACACCTGCACCTTACGTTGAGCAGGTGTGGGGAGCGTAATAAGAGCGAGAATGGTGGGTAGAGAGGCATAAATGTGTGTAACTGCAGGCGGCTGAGGGGCTGAGGGGCGGAGGGAGGTAGCCAGGCGCGCTCACCTCAACTGTGTGTGCGGTGGTGCCACAGTGGACGGCTCATCTTCGTCCATGTCCACTCCCAACCCTTTATTAACCCTCAGTGACACTCCAGGCAACAACACTGTGTCACTAGCGACACTTTTCACTGACACACTGTGGCCATAAAACACCTGCCAATACCCGCAACACCTCCCACTGGCCAGCAACGTGGCAACAACATCATCAGCTGACTGCCCCACCCACCCACCACCACCTTCCTCACTCTCTCTCTCTCGTCCAAACTACAGTTTGCACAACCAGCTTAATACTCTCACCAATTTCCCTTCTCACCAACGTTTGGGGTCACGAAATTTGGTGTCACGAACGTTGGGTCACGAAATTCGTGTCTGGGGTCACGAAATTGGTGTCTGTTGTCACGAAATTCGTGTCTGGGGGTCACGAAATTCGTGTCTGGGGGTCAAGAAATTCGTGTCTGGGGGTCAAGAAATTCGTGTCTGGGATCAAGAAATTCGTGTCTGGGGTCAAGAAATTCGTGTCTGGGATCAAGAAATTCGTGTCTGGGTCACGAAATTCGTGTCTGGGGTCAGGAAATTCGTGTCTGTTGTCACGAAATTCGTGTATGTTGTTACGAAATTCGTGTCTGGGCTCACGAAATTCGTGTCTGTTGTCACGAAATTCGTGTCTGGGGTCAAGAAATTCGTGTCTGGGATCAAGAAATTCGTGTCTGTGTCACGAAATTCATGTCTGGGGTCACGAAATTCGTGTCTGGGGGTCACGAAATTCGTGTTTGGGGGCAAGAAATTCGTGTCTGTGTCACGAAATTCGTGTCTGTTGTCACGAAATTCGTGTCTATTGTTACGAAATTCGTGTCTGGGGTCAAAAAATTCGTGTCTGGGGTCACGAAATTCGTGTCTGAGGGTCAAGAAATTCGTGTCTGGGGTCACGAAATTCGTGTCTATTGTCACGAAATTCGTGTCTGTTGTTACGAAATTCGTGTCTGGGGTCACGAAATTCGTGTCTGTTGTCACGAAATTCGTGTCTGGGGTAAAAAAATTCGTGTCTGGGGTCACGAAATTCGTGTCTGAGGGTCAAGAAATTCGTGTCTGGGGTCACGAAATTCGTGTCTATTGTCACGAAATTTGTGTCTGTTGTTACGAAATTCGTGTCTGGGGTCACGAAATTCGTGTCTGTTGTCACGAAATTCGTGTCTGGGATCAAGAAATTCGTGTCTGTGTCACGAAATTCGTGTCTGGGGTCACGAAATTCGTGTCTGTTGTCACGAAATTCGTGTCTGAGGGTCAAGAAATTAGTGTCTGGGGTCACGAAATTCGTGTCTATTGTCACGAAATTTGTGTCTGTTGTTACGAAATTCGTGTCTGGGGTCACGAAATTCGTGTATGTTGTCACGAAATTCGTGTCTGGGGTCAAGAAATTCGTGTCTGGGGGCACGAAATTCGTGTCTGGGGTGAAGAAATTCGTGTCTGGGGTCAGGAAATTCGTGTCTGGGGTCAAGAAATTCGTGTCTAACGAACGTTTGGGGTCACGAAATTTGGTCTCACGAAATTCGTGTCTGGGGTCACGAAATTCGTGTCTGGAGTCAAGAAATTCGTGTCTGGGGTCAAGAAATTCGTGTCTGGGATCAAGAAATTCGTGTCTGGGTCACGAAATTCGTGTCTGTTGTCACGAAATTCGTGTCTGGGGTCAAGAAATTCGTGTCTGGGATCAAAAAATTCGTGTCTGGGTCACGAAATTCGTGTCTGGGGTCAAGAAATTCGTGTCTGGGGTCAAGAAATTCGTGTCTGGGGTCACGAAATTCGTGTCTGGGATCACGAAATTCGTGTCTGTTGTTACGAAATTCGTGTCTGGGGTCACGAAATTCGTGTCTGGGATCACGAAATTCGTCTGTTGTTACGAAATTCGTGTCTGTTGTCACGAAATTCGTGTCTGTTGTCACGAAATTCGTGTCTGGGGTCACGAAATTCGTGTCTGGGGTCACGAAATTCGTGTCTGTTGTCACGAAATTCGTGTCTGGGGTCAAGAAATTCGTGTCTGGGATAAAAAAATTCGTGTCTGGGTCACGAAATTCGTGTCTGGGGTCAGGAAATTCGTGTCTGGGGTCACGAAATTCGTGTCTAACGAACGTTTGGTCTCACGAACTGTTGGGGTCACGAAATTCGTGTCTGGGGTCACGAAATTCGTGTCTGGGGTCAAAAAATTCGTGTCTGAAGCACGAAATTCGTGTCTGGGGTCAAGAAATTCGTGTCTGGGTCACGAAATTCGTGTCTGGGGTCAGGAAATTTGTGTCTGGGATCAAGAAATTCGTGTCTGGGATCAAGAAATTCGTGTCTGGGTCACGAAATTCGTGTCTGTTGTCACGAAATTCGTGTCTGGGGTCAAGAAATTCGTGTCTGGGATCAAAAAATTCGTGTCTGGGTCACGAAATTCGTGTCTGGGGTCAAGAAATTCGTGTCTGGGGTCAAGAAATTCGTGTCTGGGTCACGAAATTCGTGTCTGGGATCATGAAATTCGTGTCTGGGGTCAAGAAATTCGTGTCTAACGAACGTTTGGGCTCAAGAAATTTGAATTGGAGAGAGAGAGAGAGAGAGAGAGAGAGAGAGAGAGAGAGAGAGAGAGAGAGAGAGAGAGAGAGAGAGAGAGAGAGAGAGAGAGAGAGAGAGAGACAGACAGACAGACAGACAGACAGACAGACAGACAGACAGAGAGGGAGGTTATTATTTAATATATATTAAGCAATATAATAATTATAAATAGTAAACCAATAGAGAAATCATTTTGAAAATGTGTGACAGTTGGAGCAGAAGGGAGGGAGGGAGGGAGGGAGGGAGGGGGGGGCCGTACCAGGTGGTGATGACGTCACACACTACTACTACTGCTAGGCTTACTGGTCGTGGGGGAGGGAGGGAGGGGGGGGGGGGGGGGCGGGGCCATGAGGAAGGTGGTGGTGATTGTTCCTTCCTGCCTTAGGTGACATATATATATATATACATTTGGAGATGTATGTAGTAGCCCAATCCTTGGTGTATGTATGTAGTGGTGTAAAGAAAGAGTGGAGTGAGGTAACTGTTGTGGGATGGAGGAGGAGGAGGCATGGCGGGAGTGGGAGGGTTGTCGGGTGTCGCTGGGTGTAATAATTCGAGTTTAATTTGTGGAGATAGGTTATATAGTTGGAGTTGTTGGCTTTATATACCAGAGGGGACCCAGGCCTTATGCACAATGTGTGGGTTGTTATGTGGTGGTTGGGCGTAGTGTAGAGAGTGGGCGGGGGTTGGTGGGTGGGAGTGGGTGGGGTTTTTGATTGTGTATTTGTTGGTGGGCGTGTTTGTGGGGAAGGCGGGCGGGGCTGGGAGAAATGGGCGGGTAAAGGTGGCGAAAAATGTCGGGTGGTGGAGTCTGGGGGGTTTGAATATTCTCGTTTTCTGTTGGTGAGTCTTCCCACATTGTGGCTGACTAGATGGACCCTCAATCTCTCTCTCCTGACTCGTTATCTCGTTGCTCCTACTTCAACAGTGCCTCTTTACCTTCTCCATGTGTGACACACACCTACCTACACACCTGCACCTTACGTTGAGCAGGTGTGGGGAGCGTAATAAGAGCGAGAATGGTGGGTAGAGAGGCATAAATGTGTGTAACTGCAGGCGGCTGAGGGGCTGAGGGGCGGAGGGAGGTAGCCAGGCGCGCTCACCTCAACTGTGTGTGCGGTGGTGCCACAGTGGACGGCTCATCTTCGTCCATGTCCACTCCCAACCCTTTATTAACCCTCAGTGACACTCCAGGCAACAACACTGTGTCACTAGCGACACTTTTCACTGACACACTGTGGCCATAAAACACCTGCCAATACCCGCAACACCTCCCACTGGCCAGCAACGTGGCAACAACATCATCAGCTGACTGCCCCACCACCTTCCTCACTCTCTCTCTCTCGTCCAAACTACAGTTTGCACAACCAGCTTAATACTCTCACCAATTTCCCTTCTCACCAACGTTTGGGGTCACGAAATTTGGTGTCACGAACGTTGGGTCACGAAATTCGTGTCTGGGGTCACGAAATTGGTGTCTGGGGGTCACGAAATTCGTGTCTGGGGGTCAAGAAATTCGTGTCTGGGGTCAAGAAATTCGTGTCTGGGATCAAGAAATTCGTGTCTGGGATCAAGAAATTCGTGTCTGGGATCAAGAAATTCGTGTCTGTTGTCACGAAATTCGTGTCTGGGGTCAAGAAATTCGTGTCTGGGATCAACAAATTCGTGTCTGGGTCACGAAATTCGTGTCTGCGTCACGAAATTCGTGTCTGGGGTCAAGAAATTCGTGTCTGGGATCAAAAAATTCGTGTCTGGGTCACGAAATTCGTGTCTGGGGTCAAGAAATTCGTGTCTGGGGTCAAGAAATTCGTGTCTGGGGTCACGAAATTCGTGTCTATTGTCACGAAATTTGTGTCTGTTGTTACAAAATTCGTGTCTGTGGTCACGAAATTCGTGTCTGTTGTCACGAAATTCGTGTCTGGGGTCAAGAAATTCGTGTCTGGGATCAAGAAATTCGTGTCTGGGTCACGAAATTCGTGTCTGGGGGTCAAGAAATTCGTGTCTGGGGTCAAGAAATTCGTGTCTGGGATCAAGAAATTCGTGTCTGGGATCAAGAAATTCGTGTCTGGGTCACGAAATTCGTGTCTGTTGTTACGAAATTCGTGTCTGGGGTCACGAAATTCGTGTCTGTTGTCACGAAATTCGTGTCTGGGATCACGAAATTCGTCTGTTGTTACGAAATTCGTGTCTGTTGTCACGAAATTCGTGTCTGTTGTTACGAAATTCGTGTCTGGGGTCACGAAATTCGTGTCTGTTGTCACGAAATTCGTGTCTGGGATCACGAAATTCGTCTGTTGTTACGAAATTCGTGTCTGTTGTCACGAAATTCGTGTCTGGGGTCACGAAATTCGTGTCTGGGATCACGAAATTCGTGTCTGTTGTTACGAAATTCGTGTCTGTTGTCACGAAATTCGTGTCTGGGGTCAAGAAATTCGTGTCTGGGATCAAAAAATTCGTGTCTGGGTCACGAAATTCGTGTCTGGGGTCAGGAAATTCGTGTCTAACGAACGTTTGGTCTCACGAACTGTTGGGGTCACGAAATTCGTGTCTGGGGTCACGAAATTCGTGTCTGAGGTCAAAAAATTCGTGTCTGGGGCACGAAATTCGTGTCTGGGGTCAAGAAATTCGTGTCTGGGTCACGAAATTCGTGTCTGGGATCAAGAAATTCGTGTCTGTTGTCACGAAATTCGTGTCTGGGGTCAAGAAATTCGTGTCTGGGATCAAAAAATTCGTGTCTGGGTCACGAAATTCGTGTCTGGGGTCACGAAATTCGTGTCTGGGATCAAGAAATTCGTGTCTGGGATCAAGAAATTCGTGTCTGTTGTCACGAAATTCGTGTCTGGGGTCAAGAAATTCGTGTCTGGGATCAAAAAATTCGTGTCTGGGTCACGAAATTCGTGTCTGGGGTCAGGAAATTCGTGTCTAACGAACGTTTGGTCTCACGAACTGTTGGGGTCACGAAATTCGTGTCTGGGGTCACGAAATTCGTGTCTGAGGTCAAAAAATTCGTGTCTGGGGCACGAAATTCGTGTCTGGGGTCAAGAAATTCGTGTCTGGGTCACGAAATTCGTGTCTGGGATCAAGAAATTCGTGTCTGTTGTCACGAAATTCGTGTCTGGGGTCAAGAAATTCGTGTCTGGGATCAAAAAATTCGTGTCTGGGTCACGAAATTCGTGTCTGGGGTCACGAAATTCGTGTCTGGGATCAAGAAATTCGTGTCTGGGATCAAGAAATTCGTGTCTGTTGTCACGAAATTCGTGTCTGGGGTCAAGAAATTCGTGTCTGGGATCAAAAAATTCGTGTCTGGGTCACGAAATTCGTGTCTGGGGTCAGGAAATTCGTGTCTAACGAACGTTTGGTCTCACGAACTGTTGGGGTCACGAAATTCGTGTCTGGGGTCACGAAATTCGTGTCTGAGGTCAAAAAATTCGTGTCTGGGGCACGAAATTCGTGTCTGGGGTCAAGAAATTCGTGTCTGGGTCACGAAATTCGTGTCTGGGATCAAGAAATTCGTGTCTGGGATCAAGAAATTCGTGTCTGTTGTCACGAAATTCGTGTCTGGGGTCAAGAAATTCGTGTCTGGGATCAAAAAATTCGTGTCTGGGTCACGAAATTCGTGTCTGGGGTCACGAAATTCGTGTCTGGGATCAAGAAATTCGTGTCTGGGATCAAGAAATTCGTGTCTGTTGTCACGAAATTCGTGTCTGGGGTCAAGAAATTCGTGTCTAACGAACGTTTGGGCTCAAGAAATTTGAATTGGAGAGAGAGAGAGAGAGAGAGAGAGAGAGAGAGAGAGAGAGAGAGAGAGAGAGAGAGAGAGAGAGAGAGAGAGAGAGAGAGAGAGAGACAGACAGACAGACAGAGAGGGAGGTTATTATTTAATATATATTAAGCAATATAATAATTATAAATATTAAACCCAATAGAGAAATCATTTTGAAAATGTGTGACAGTTGGAGCAGAAGGGAGGGAGGGAGGGAGGGAGGGAGGGGGGGCCGTACCAGGCGGTGATGACGTCACACACTACTACTACTGCTAGGCTTACTGGTCGTGGGGGAGGGAGGGAGGGGGGGGGGGGGGGCGGGGCCATGAGGAAGGTGGTGGTGATTGTTCCTTCCTGCCTTAGGTGACATATATATATATATACATTTGGAGATGTATGTAGTAGCCCAATCCTTGGTGTATGTATGTAGTGGTGTAAAGAAAGAGTGGAGTGAGGTAACTGTTGTGGGATGGAGGAGGAGGAGGCATGGCGGGAGTGGGAGGGTTGTCGGGTGTCGCTGGGTGTAATAATTCGAGTTTAATTTGTGGAGATAGGTTATATAGTTGGAGTTGTTGGCTTTATATACCAGAGGGGACCCAGGCCTTATGCACAATGTGTGGGTTGTTATGTGGTGGTTGGGCGTAGTGTAGAGAGTGGGCGGGGGTTGGTGGGTGGGAGTGGGTGGGGTTTTTGATTGTGTATTTGTTGGTGGGCGTGTTTGTGGGGAAGGCGGGCGGGGCTGGGAGAAATGGGCGGGTAAAGGTGGCGAAAAATGTCGGGTGGTGGAGTCTGGGGGGTTTGAATATTCTCGTTTTCTGTTGGTGAGTCTTCCCACATTGTGGCTGACTAGATGGACCCTCAATCTCTCTCTCCTGACTCGTTATCTCGTTGCTCCTACTTCAACAGTGCCTCTTTACCTTCTCCATGTGTGACACACACCTACCTACACACCTGCACCTTACGTTGAGCAGGTGTGGGGAGCGTAATAAGAGCGAGAATGGTGGGTAGAGAGGCATAAATGTGTGTAACTGCAGGCGGCTGAGGGGCTGAGGGGCGGAGGGAGGTAGCCAGGCGCGCTCACCTCAACTGTGTGTGCGGTGGTGCCACAGTGGACGGCTCATCTTCGTCCATGTCCACTCCCAACCCTTTATTAACCCTCAGTGACACTCCAGGCAACAACACTGTGTCACTAGCGACACTTTTCACTGACACACTGTGGCCATAAAACACCTGCCAATACCCGCAACACCTCCCACTGGCCAGCAACGTGGCAACAACATCATCAGCTGACTGCCCCACCCACCCACCACCACCTTCCTCACTCTCTCTCTCTCGTCCAAACTACAGTTTGCACAACCAGCTTAATACTCTCACCAATTTCCCTTCTCACCAACGTTTGGGGTCACGAAATTTGGTGTCACGAACGTTGGGTCACGAAATTCGTGTCTGGGGTCACGAAATTGGTGTCTGTTGTCACGAAATTCGTGTCTGGGGGTCACGAAATTCGTGTCTGGGGGTCAAGAAATTCGTGTCTGGGGGTCAAGAAATTCGTGTCTGGGATCAAGAAATTCGTGTCTGGGGTCAAGAAATTCGTGTCTGGGATCAAGAAATTCGTGTCTGGGTCACGAAATTCGTGTCTGGGGTCAGGAAATTCGTGTCTGTTGTCACGAAATTCGTGTATGTTGTTACGAAATTCGTGTCTGGGCTCACGAAATTCGTGTCTGTTGTCACGAAATTCGTGTCTGGGGTCAAGAAATTCGTGTCTGGGATCAAGAAATTCGTGTCTGTGTCACGAAATTCATGTCTGGGGTCACGAAATTCGTGTCTGGGGGTCACGAAATTCGTGTTTGGGGGCAAGAAATTCGTGTCTGTGTCACGAAATTCGTGTCTGTTGTCACGAAATTCGTGTCTATTGTTACGAAATTCGTGTCTGGGGTCAAAAAATTCGTGTCTGGGGTCACGAAATTCGTGTCTGAGGGTCAAGAAATTCGTGTCTGGGGTCACGAAATTCGTGTCTATTGTCACGAAATTCGTGTCTGTTGTTACGAAATTCGTGTCTGGGGTCACGAAATTCGTGTCTGTTGTCACGAAATTCGTGTCTGGGGTAAAAAAATTCGTGTCTGGGGTCACGAAATTCGTGTCTGAGGGTCAAGAAATTCGTGTCTGGGGTCACGAAATTCGTGTCTATTGTCACGAAATTTGTGTCTGTTGTTACGAAATTCGTGTCTGGGGTCACGAAATTCGTGTCTGTTGTCACGAAATTCGTGTCTGGGATCAAGAAATTCGTGTCTGTGTCACGAAATTCGTGTCTGGGGTCACGAAATTCGTGTCTGTTGTCACGAAATTCGTGTCTGAGGGTCAAGAAATTAGTGTCTGGGGTCACGAAATTCGTGTCTATTGTCACGAAATTTGTGTCTGTTGTTACGAAATTCGTGTCTGGGGTCACGAAATTCGTGTATGTTGTCACGAAATTCGTGTCTGGGGTCAAGAAATTCGTGTCTGGGGGCACGAAATTCGTGTCTGGGGTGAAGAAATTCGTGTCTGGGGTCAGGAAATTCGTGTCTGGGGTCAAGAAATTCGTGTCTAACGAACGTTTGGGGTCACGAAATTTGGTCTCACGAAATTCGTGTCTGGGGTCACGAAATTCGTGTCTGGAGTCAAGAAATTCGTGTCTGGGGTCAAGAAATTCGTGTCTGGGATCAAGAAATTCGTGTCTGGGTCACGAAATTCGTGTCTGTTGTCACGAAATTCGTGTCTGGGGTCAAGAAATTCGTGTCTGGGATCAAAAAATTCGTGTCTGGGTCACGAAATTCGTGTCTGGGGTCAAGAAATTCGTGTCTGGGGTCAAGAAATTCGTGTCTGGGGTCACGAAATTCGTGTCTGGGATCACGAAATTCGTGTCTGTTGTTACGAAATTCGTGTCTGGGGTCACGAAATTCGTGTCTGGGATCACGAAATTCGTCTGTTGTTACGAAATTCGTGTCTGTTGTCACGAAATTCGTGTCTGTTGTCACGAAATTCGTGTCTGGGGTCACGAAATTCGTGTCTGGGGTCACGAAATTCGTGTCTGTTGTCACGAAATTCGTGTCTGGGGTCAAGAAATTCGTGTCTGGGATAAAAAAATTCGTGTCTGGGTCACGAAATTCGTGTCTGGGGTCAGGAAATTCGTGTCTGGGGTCACGAAATTCGTGTCTAACGAACGTTTGGTCTCACGAACTGTTGGGGTCACGAAATTCGTGTCTGGGGTCACGAAATTCGTGTCTGGGGTCAAAAAATTCGTGTCTGAAGCACGAAATTCGTGTCTGGGGTCAAGAAATTCGTGTCTGGGTCACGAAATTCGTGTCTGGGGTCAGGAAATTTGTGTCTGGGATCAAGAAATTCGTGTCTGGGATCAAGAAATTCGTGTCTGGGTCACGAAATTCGTGTCTGTTGTCACGAAATTCGTGTCTGGGGTCAAGAAATTCGTGTCTGGGATCAAAAAATTCGTGTCTGGGTCACGAAATTCGTGTCTGGGGTCAAGAAATTCGTGTCTGGGGTCAAGAAATTCGTGTCTGGGTCACGAAATTCGTGTCTGGGATCATGAAATTCGTGTCTGGGGTCAAGAAATTCGTGTCTAACGAACGTTTGGGCTCAAGAAATTTGAATTGGAGAGAGAGAGAGAGAGAGAGAGAGAGAGAGAGAGAGAGAGAGAGAGAGAGAGAGAGAGAGAGAGAGAGAGAGAGAGAGAGAGAGAGAGAGAGAGACAGACAGACAGACAGACAGACAGACAGACAGACAGACAGAGAGGGAGGTTATTATTTAATATATATTAAGCAATATAATAATTATAAATAGTAAACCAATAGAGAAATCATTTTGAAAATGTGTGACAGTTGGAGCAGAAGGGAGGGAGGGAGGGAGGGAGGGAGGGGGGGCCGTACCAGGTGGTGATGACGTCACACACTACTACTACTGCTAGGCTTACTGGTCGTGGGGGAGGGAGGGAGGGGGGGGGGGGGGCGGGGCCATGAGGAAGGTGGTGGTGATTGTTCCTTCCTGCCTTAGGTGACATATATATATATATACATTTGGAGATGTATGTAGTAGCCCAATCCTTGGTGTATGTATGTAGTGGTGTAAAGAAAGAGTGGAGTGAGGTAACTGTTGTGGGATGGAGGAGGAGGAGGCATGGCGGGAGTGGGAGGGTTGTCGGGTGTCGCTGGGTGTAATAATTCGAGTTTAATTTGTGGAGATAGGTTATATAGTTGGAGTTGTTGGCTTTATATACCAGAGGGGACCCAGGCCTTATGCACAATGTGTGGGTTGTTATGTGGTGGTTGGGCGTAGTGTAGAGAGTGGGCGGGGGTTGGTGGGTGGGAGTGGGTGGGGTTTTTGATTGTGTATTTGTTGGTGGGCGTGTTTGTGGGGAAGGCGGGCGGGGCTGGGAGAAATGGGCGGGTAAAGGTGGCGAAAAATGTCGGGTGGTGGAGTCTGGGGGGTTTGAATATTCTCGTTTTCTGTTGGTGAGTCTTCCCACATTGTGGCTGACTAGATGGACCCTCAATCTCTCTCTCCTGACTCGTTATCTCGTTGCTCCTACTTCAACAGTGCCTCTTTACCTTCTCCATGTGTGACACACACCTACCTACACACCTGCACCTTACGTTGAGCAGGTGTGGGGAGCGTAATAAGAGCGAGAATGGTGGGTAGAGAGGCATAAATGTGTGTAACTGCAGGCGGCTGAGGGGCTGAGGGGCGGAGGGAGGTAGCCAGGCGCGCTCACCTCAACTGTGTGTGCGGTGGTGCCACAGTGGACGGCTCATCTTCGTCCATGTCCACTCCCAACCCTTTATTAACCCTCAGTGACACTCCAGGCAACAACACTGTGTCACTAGCGACACTTTTCACTGACACACTGTGGCCATAAAACACCTGCCAATACCCGCAACACCTCCCACTGGCCAGCAACGTGGCAACAACATCATCAGCTGACTGCCCCCCACCACCACCTTCCTCACTCTCTCTCTCTCGTCCAAACTACAGTTTGCACAACCAGCTTAATACTCTCACCAATTTCCCTTCTCACCAACGTTTGGGGTCACGAAATTTGGTGTCACGAACGTTGGGTCACGAAATTCGTGTCTGGGGTCACGAAATTGGTGTCTGTTGTCACGAAATTCGTGTCTGGGGGTCACGAAATTCGTGTCTGGGGGTCAAGAAATTCGTGTCTGGGGGTCAAGAAATTCGTGTCTGGGATCAAGAAATTCGTGTCTGGGGTCAAGAAATTCGTGTCTGGGATCAAGAAATTCGTGTCTGGGTCACGAAATTCGTGTCTGGGGTCAGGAAATTCGTGTCTGTTGTCACGAAATTCGTGTATGTTGTTACGAAATTCGTGTCTGGGCTCACGAAATTCGTGTCTGTTGTCACGAAATTCGTGTCTGGGGTCAAGAAATTCGTGTCTGGGATCAAGAAATTCGTGTCTGTGGTCACGAAATTCATGTCTGGGGTCACGAAATTCGTGTCTGGGGGTCACGAAATTCGTGTTTGGGGGCAAGAAATTCGTGTCTGTGTCACGAAATTCGTGTCTGTTGTCACGAAATTCGTGTCTATTGTTACGAAATTCGTGTCTGGGGTCAAAAAATTCGTGTCTGGGGTCACGAAATTCGTGTCTGAGGGTCAAGAAATTCGTGTCTGGGGTCACGAAATTCGTGTCTATTGTCACGAAATTCGTGTCTGTTGTTACGAAATTCGTGTCTGGGGTCACGAAATTCGTGTCTGTTGTCACGAAATTCGTGTCTGGGGTAAAAAAAATTCGTGTCTGGGGTCACGAAATTCGTGTCTGAGGGTCAAGAAATTCGTGTCTATTGTCACGAAATTTGTGTCTGTTGTTACGAAATTCGTGTCTGGGGTCACGAAATTCGTGTCTGTTGTCACGAAATTCGTGTCTGGGATCAAGAAATTCGTGTCTGTGTCACGAAATTCGTGTCTGGGGTCACGAAATTCGTGTCTGTTGTCACGAAATTCGTGTCTGAGGGTCAAGAAATTAGTGTCTGGGGTCACGAAATTCGTGTCTATTGTCACGAAATTTGTGTCTGTTGTTACGAAATTCGTGTCTGGGGTCACGAAATTCGTGTATGTTGTCACGAAATTCGTGTCTGGGGTCAAGAAATTCGTGTCTGGGGGCACGAAATTCGTGTCTGGGGTGAAGAAATTCGTGTCTGGGGTCAGGAAATTCGTGTCTGGGGTCAAGAAATTCGTGTCTAACGAACGTTTGGGGTCACGAAATTTGGTCTCACGAAATTCGTGTCTGGGGTCACGAAATTCGTGTCTGGAGTCAAGAAATTCGTGTCTGGGGTCAAGAAATTCGTGTCTGGGATCAAGAAATTCGTGTCTGGGTCACGAAATTCGTGTCTGTTGTCACGAAATTCGTGTCTGGGGTCAAGAAATTCGTGTCTGGGATCAAAAATTCGTGTCTGGGTCACGAAATTCGTGTCTGGGGTCAAGAAATTCGTGTCTGGGGTCAAGAAATTCGTGTCTGGGGTCACGAAATTCGTGTCTGGGATCACGAAATTCGTGTCTGTTGTTACGAAATTCGTGTCTGGGGTCACGAAATTCGTGTCTGGATCACGAAATTCGTCTGTTGTTACGAAATTCGTGTCTGTTGTCACGAAATTCGTGTCTGTTGTCACGAAATTCGTGTCTGGGGTCACGAAATTCGTGTCTGGGGTCACGAAATTCGTGTCTGTTGTCACGAAATTCGTGTCTGGGGTCAAGAAATTCGTGTCTGGGATAAAAAATTCGTGTCTGGGTCACGAAATTCGTGTCTGGGGTCAGGAAATTCGTGTCTGGGGTCACGAAATTCGTGTCTAACGAACGTTTGGTCTCACGAACTGTTGGGGTCACGAAATTCGTGTCTGGGGTCACGAAATTCGTGTCTGGGTCAAAAAATATCGTGTCTGAAGCACGAAATTCGTGTCTGGGTCAAGAAATTCGTGTCTGGGTCACGAAATTCGTGTCTGGGGTCAGGAAATTCGTGTCTGGGATCAAGAAATTCGTGTCTGGGATCAAGAAATTCGTGTCTGGGATCACGAAATTCGTGTCTGTGTCACGAAATTCGTGTCTGGGGTCAAGAAATTCGTGTCTGGGATCAAAAAATTCGTGTCTGGGTCACGAAATTCGTGTCTGGGTCAAGAAATTCGTGTCTGGGGTCAAGAAATTCGTGTCTGGGTCACGAAATTCGTGTCTGGGATCATGAAATTCGTGTCTGGGGTCAAGAAATTCGTGTCTAACGAACGTTTTGGGCTCAAGAAATTTGAATTGGAGAGAGAGAGAGAGAGAGAGAGATGAGAGGAGAGAGGATGAGAGACGAGAGAGAGAGAGAGAGAGAGAGAGGAGACGAGATAGAGAGAGAGAGAGACGAGGAGAGAGAGAGAGACAGAAGACAGACAGACAGGACAGACAGACAGACAGACAGAGAGGGAGGTTATTATTTAATATATATTAAGCAATATAATAATTATAAATAGTAAACCAATAGAGAAATCATTTTGAAAATGTGTGACAGTTGGAGCAGAAGGGAGGGAGGGAGGGAGGGAGGGAGGGGGGCCGTACCAGGCGGTGATGACGTCACACACTACTACTACTGCTAGGCTTACTGGTCGTGGGGGAGGGAGGGAGGGGGGGGGGGGGGCGGGGCCATGAGGAAGGTGGTGGTGATTGTTCCTTCCTGCCTTAGGTGACATATATATATATATACATTTTGGAGATGTATGTAGTAGCCCAATCCTTGGTGTATGTATGTAGTGGTGTAAAGAAAGAGTGGAGTGAGGTAACTGTTGTGGGATGGAGGAGGAGGAGGCATGGCGGGAGTGGGAGGGTTGTCGGTGTCGCTGGGTGTAATAATTCGAGTTTAATTTGTGGAGATAGGTTATATAGTTGGAGTTGTTGGCTTTATATACCAGAGGGGACCCAGGCCTTATGCACAATGTGTGGGTTGTTATGTGGTGGTTGGGGCGTAGTGTAGAGAGTGGGCGGGGGTTGGTGGGTGGGAGTGGGTGGGGTTTTTGATTGTGTATTTGTTGGTGGGCGTGTTTGTGGGGAAGGCGGGCGGGGCTGGGAGAAATGGGCGGGTAAAGGTGGCGAAAAATGTCGGGTGGTGGAGTCTGGGGGGTTTGAATATTCTCGTTTTCTGTTGGTGAGTCTTCCCACATTGTGGCTGACTAGATGGACCCTCAATCTCTCTCTCCTGACTCGTTATCTCGTTGCTCCTACTTCAACAGTGCCTCTTTACCTTCTCCATGTGTGACACACACCTACCTACACACGTGCACCTTACGTTGAGCAGGTGTGGGGAGCGTAATAAGAGCGAGAATGGTGGGTAGAGAGGCATAAATGTGTGTAACTGCAGGCGGCTGAGGGGCTGAGGGGCGGAGGGAGGTAGCCAGGCGCGCTCACCTCAACTGTGTGTGCGGTGGTGCCACAGTGGACGGCTCATCTTCGTCCATGTCCACTCCCAACCCTTTATTAACCCTCAGTGACACTCCAGGCAACAACACTGTGTCACTAGCGACACTTTTCACTGACACACTGTGGCCATAAAACACCTGCCAATACCCGCAACACCTCCCACTGGCCAGCAACGTGGCAACAACATCATCAGCTGACTGCCCACCCACCCCCACCACCTTCCTCACTCTCTCTCTCTCGTCCAAACTACAGTTTGCACAACCAGCTTAATACTCTCACCAATTTCCCTTCTCACCAACGTTTGGGGTCACGAAATTTGGTGTCACGAACGTTGGGTCACGAAATTCGTGTCTGGGGTCACGAAATTGGTGTCTGTTGTCACGAAATTCGTGTCTGGGGGTCACGAAATTCGTGTCTGGGGGTCAAGAAATTCGTGTCTGGGGGTCAAGAAATTCGTGTCTGGGATCAAGAAATTCGTGTCTGGGGTCAAGAAATTCGTGTCTGGGATCAAGAAATTCGTGTCTGGGTCACGAAATTCGTGTCTGGGGTCAGGAAATTCGTGTCTGTTGTCACGAAATTCGTGTATGTTGTTACGAAATTCGTGTCTGGGCTCACGAAATTCGTGTCTGTTGTCACGAAATTCGTGTCTGGGGTCAAGAAATTCGTGTCTGGGATCAAGAAATTCGTGTCTGTGTCACGAAATTCATGTCTGGGGTCACGAAATTCGTGTCTGGGGGTCACGAAATTCGTGTTTGGGGGCAAGAAATTCGTGTCTGTGTCACGAAATTCGTGTCTGTTGTCACGAAATTCGTGTCTATTGTTACGAAATTCGTGTCTGGGGTCAAAAAATTCGTGTCTGGGGTCACGAAATTCGTGTCTGAGGGTCAAGAAATTCGTGTCTGGGGTCACGAAATTCGTGTCTATTGTCACGAAATTCGTTGTCTGTTGTTACGAAATTCGTGTCTGGGGTCACGAAATTCGTGTCTGTTGTCACGAAATTCGTGTCTGGGTAAAAAAATTCGTGTCTGGGGTCACGAAATTCGTGTCTGAGGGTCAAGAAATTAGTGTCTGGGGTCACGAAATTCGTGTCTATTGTCACGAAATTTGTGTCTGTTGTTACGAAATTCGTGTCTGGGGTCACGAAATTCGTGTCGTTGTCACGAAATTCGTGTCTGGGATCAAGAAATTCGTGTCTGTGTCACGAAATTCGTGTCTGGGGTCACGAAATTCGTGTCTGTTGTCACGAAATTCGTGTCTGAGGGTCAAGAAATTAGTGTCTGGGGTACGAAATTCGTGTCTATTGTCACGAAATTTGTGTCTGTTGTTACGAAATTCGTGTCTGGGGTCACGAAATTCGTGTATGTTGTCACGAAATTCGTGTCTGGGGTCAAGAAATTCGTGTCTGGGGCACGAAATTCGTGTCTGGGGTGAAGAAATTCGTGTCTGGGGTCAGGAAATTCGTTGTCTGGGGTCAAGAAATTCGTGTCTAACGAACGTTTGGGGTCACGAAATTTGGTCTCACGAAATTCGTGTCTGGGGTCACGAAATTCGTGTCTGGAGTCAAGAAATTCGTGTCTGGGTCAAGAAATTCGTGTCTGGGATCAAGAAATTCGTGTCTGGGTCACGAAATTCGTGTCTGTTGTCACGAAATTCGTGTCTGGGGTCAAGAAATTCGTGTCTGGGATCAAAAAAATTCGTGTCTGGGTCACGAAATTCGTGTCTGGGGTCAAGAAATTCGTGTCTGGGGTCAAGAAATTCGTGTCTGGGGTCACGAAATTCGTGTCTGGGATCACGAAATTCGTGTCTGTTGTTACGAAATTCGTGTCTGGGTCACGAAATTCGTGTCTGGGATCACGAAATTCGTCTGTTGTTACGAAATTCGTGTCTGTTGTCACGAAATTCGTGTCTGTTGTCACGAAATTCGTGTCTGGGGTCACGAATTCGTGTCTGGGGTCACGAAATTCGTGTCTGTTGTCACGAAATTCGTGGTCTGGGGTCAAGAAATTCGTGTCTGGGATAAAAAAATTCGTGTCTGGGTCACGAAATTCGTGTCTGGGGTCAGGAAATTCGTGTCTGGGGTCACGAAATTCGTGTCTAACGAACGTTTGGTCTCACGAACTGTTGGGGTCACGAAATTCGTGTCTGGGGTCACGAAATTCGTGTCTGGGGTCAAAAAATTCGTGTCTGAAGCACGAAATTCGTGTCTGGGGTCAAGAAATTCGTGTCTGGGTCACGAAATTCGTGTCTGGGGTCAGGAAATTTGTGTCTGGGATCAAGAAATTCGTGTCTGGGATCAAGAAATTCGTGTCTGGGTCACGAAATTCGTGTCTGTTGTCACGAAATTCGTGTCTGGGGTCAAGAAATTCGTGTCTGGGATCAAAAAATTCGTGTCTGGGTCACGAAATTCGTGTCTGGGGTCAAGAAATTCGTGTCTGGGGTCAAGAAATTCGTGTCTGGGTCACGAAATTCGTGTCTGGGATCATGAAATTCGTGTCTGGGGTCAAGAAATTCGTGTCTAACGAACGTTTGGGCTCAAGAAATTTGAATTGGAGAGAGAGAGAGAGAGAGAGAGAGAGAGAGAGAGAGAGAGAGAGAGAGAGAGAGAGAGAGAGAGAGAGAGAGAGAGAGAGAGAGAGAGAGACAGACAGACAGACAGACAGACAGACAGACAGACAGACAGAGAGGGAGGTTATTATTTAATATATATTAAGCAATATAATAATTATAAATAGTAAACCAATAGAGAAATCATTTTGAAAATGTGTGACAGTTGGAGCAGAAGGGAGGGAGGGAGGGAGGGAGGGAGGGGGGCCGTACCAGGTGGTGATGACGTCACACACTACTACTACTGCTAGGCTTACTGGTCGTGGGGGAGGGAGGGAGGGGGGGGGGGGGGGGCGGGGCCATGAGGAAGGTGGTGGTGATTGTTCCTTCCTGCCTTAGGTGACATATATATATATATACATTTGGAGATGTATGTAGTAGCCCAATCCTTGGTGTATGTATGTAGTGGTGTAAAGAAAGAGTGGAGTGAGGTAACTGTTGTGGGATGGAGGAGGAGGAGGCATGGCGGGAGTGGGAGGGTTGTCGGGTGTCGCTGGGTGTAATAATTCGAGTTTAATTTGTGGAGATAGGTTATATAGTTGGAGTTGTTGGCTTTATATACCAGAGGGGACCCAGGCCTTATGCACAATGTGTGGGTTGTTATGTGGTGGTTGGGCGTAGTGTAGAGAGTGGGCGGGGGTTGGTGGGTGGGAGTGGGTGGGGTTTTTGATTGTGTATTTGTTGGTGGGCGTGTTTGTGGGGAAGGCGGGCGGGGCTGGGAGAAATGGGCGGGTAAAGGTGGCGAAAAATGTCGGGTGGTGGAGTCTGGGGGGTTTGAATATTCTCGTTTTCTGTTGGTGAGTCTTCCCACATTGTGGCTGACTAGATGGACCCTCAATCTCTCTCTCCTGACTCGTTATCTCGTTGCTCCTACTTCAACAGTGCCTCTTTACCTTCTCCATGTGTGACACACACCTACCTACACACCTGCACCTTACGTTGAGCAGGTGTGGGGAGCGTAATAAGAGCGAGAATGGTGGGTAGAGAGGCATAAATGTGTGTAACTGCAGGCGGCTGAGGGGCTGAGGGGCGGAGGGAGGTAGCCAGGCGCGCTCACCTCAACTGTGTGTGCGGTGGTGCCACAGTGGACGGCTCATCTTCGTCCATGTCCACTCCCAACCCTTTATTAACCCTCAGTGACACTCCAGGCAACAACACTGTGTCACTAGCGACACTTTTCACTGACACACTGTGGCCATAAAACACCTGCCAATACCCGCAACACCTCCCACTGGCCAGCAACGTGGCAACAACATCATCAGCTGACTGCCCCACCCACCCACCACACCTTCCTCACTCTCTCTCTCTCGTCCAAACTACAGTTTGCACAACCAGCTTAATACTCTCACCAATTTCCCTTCTCACCAACGTTTGGGGTCACGAAATTTGGTGTCACGAACGTTGGGTCACGAAATTCGTGTCTGGGGTCACGAAATTGGTGTCTGTTGTCACGAAATTCGTGTCTGGGGGTCACGAAATTCGTGTCTGGGGGTCAAGAAATTCGTGTCTGGGGGTCAAGAAATTCGTGTCTGGGATCAAGAAATTCGTGTCTGGGGTCAAGAAATTCGTGTCTGGGATCAAGAAATTCGTGTCTGGGTCACGAAATTCGTGTCTGGGGTCAGGAATTCGTGTCTGTTGTCACGAAATTCGTGTATGTTGTTACGAAATTCGTGTCTGGGCTCACGAAATTCGTGTCTGTTGTCACGAAATTCGTGTCTGGGGTCAAGAAATTCGTGTCTGGGATCAAGAAATTCGTGTCTGTGTCACGAAATTCATGTCTGGGGTCACGAAATTCGTGTCTGGGGGTCACGAAATTCGTGTTTGGGGGCAAGAAATTCGTGTCTGTGTCACGAAATTCGTGTCTGTTGTCACGAAATTCGTGTCTATTGTTACGAAATTCGTGTCTGGGGTCAAAAAATTCGTGTCTGGGGTCACGAAATTCGTGTCTGAGGGTCAAGAAATTCGTGTCTGGGGTCACGAAATTCGTGTCTATTGTCACGAAATTCGTGTCTGTTGTTACGAAATTCGTGTCTGGGGTCACGAAATTCGTGTCTGTTGTCACGAAATTCGTGTCTGGGGTAAAAAAATTCGTGTCTGGGGTCACGAAATTCGTGTCTGAGGGTCAAGAAATTCGTGTCTGGGGTCACGAAATTCGTGTCTATTGTCACGAAATTTGTGTCTGTTGTTACGAAATTCGTGTCTGGGGTCACGAAATTCGTGTCTGTTGTCACGAAATTCGTGTCTGGGATCAAGAAATTCGTGTCTGTGTCACGAAATTCGTGTCTGGGGTCACGAAATTCGTGTCTGTTGTCACGAAATTCGTGTCTGAGGGTCAAGAAATTAGTGTCTGGGGTCACGAAATTCGTGTCTATTGTCACGAAATTTGTGTCTGTTGTTACGAAATTCGTGTCTGGGGTCACGAAATTCGTGTATGTTGTCACGAAATTCGTGTCTGGGGTCAAGAAATTCGTGTCTGGGGGCACGAAATTCGTGTCTGGGGTGAAGAAATTCGTGTCTGGGGTCAGGAAATTCGTGTCTGGGGTCAAGAAATTCGTGTCTAACGAACGTTTGGGGTCACGAAATTTGGTCTCACGAAATTCGTGTCTGGGGTCACGAAATTCGTGTCTGGAGTCAAGAAATTCGTGTCTGGGGTCAAGAAATTCGTGTCTGGGATCAAGAAATTCGTGTCTGGGTCACGAAATTCGTGTCTGTTGTCACGAAATTCGTGTCTGGGGTCAAGAAATTCGTGTCTGGGATCAAAAAATTCGTGTCTGGGTCACGAAATTCGTGTCTGGGGTCAAGAAATTCGTGTCTGGGGTCAAGAAATTCGTGTCTGGGGTCACGAAATTCGTGTCTGGGATCACGAAATTCGTGTCTGTTGTTACGAAATTCGTGTCTGGGGTCACGAAATTCGTGTCTGGGATCACGAAATTCGTCTGTTGTTACGAAATTCGTGTCTGTTGTCACGAAATTCGTGTCTGTTGTCACGAAATTCGTGTCTGGGGTCACGAAATTCGTGTCTGGGGTCACGAAATTCGTGTCTGTTGTCACGAAATTCGTGTCTGGGGTCAAGAAATTCGTGTCTGGGATAAAAAAATTCGTGTCTGGGTCACGAAATTCGTGTCTGGGGTCAGGAAATTCGTGTCTGGGGTCACGAAATTCGTGTCTAACGAACGTTTGGTCTCACGAACTGTTGGGGTCACGAAATTCGTGTCTGGGGTCACGAAATTCGTGTCTGGGGTCAAAAAATTCGTGTCTGAAGCACGAAATTCGTGTCTGGGGTCAAGAAATTCGTGTCTGGGTCACGAAATTCGTGTCTGGGGTCAGGAAATTTGTGTCTGGGATCAAGAAATTCGTGTCTGGGATCAAGAAATTCGTGTCTGGGTCACGAAATTCGTGTCTGTTGTCACGAAATTCGTGTCTGGGGTCAAGAAATTCGTGTCTGGGATCAAAAAATTCGTGTCTGGGTCACGAAATTCGTGTCTGGGGTCAAGAAATTCGTGTCTGGGGTCAAGAAATTCGTGTCTGGGTCACGAAATTCGTGTCTGGGATCATGAAATTCGTGTCTGGGGTCAAGAAATTCGTGTCTAACGAACGTTTGGGCTCAAGAAATTTGAATTGGAGAGAGAGAGAGAGAGAGAGAGAGAGAGAGAGAGAGAGAGAGAGAGAGAGAGAGAGAGAGAGAGAGAGAGAGAGAGAGAGAGAGAGACAGACAGACAGACAGACAGACAGACAGACAGACAGACAGAGAGGGAGGTTATTATTTAATATATATTAAGCAATATAATAATTATAAATAGTAAACCAATAGAGAAATCATTTTGAAAATGTGTGACAGTTGGAGCAGAAGGGAGGGAGGGAGGGAGGGAGGGAGGGGGGGCCGTACCAGGTGGTGATGACGTCACACACTACTACTACTGCTAGGCTTACTGGTCGTGGGGGAGGGAGGGAGGGGGGGGGGGGGGGCGGGGCCATGAGGAAGGTGGTGGTGATTGTTCCTTCCTGCCTTAGGTGACATATATATATATATACATTTGGAGATGTATGTAGTAGCCCAATCCTTGGTGTATGTATGTAGTGGTGTAAAGAAAGAGTGGAGTGAGGTAACTGTTGTGGGATGGAGGAGGAGGAGGCATGGCGGGAGTGGGAGGGTTGTCGGGTGTCGCTGGGTGTAATAATTCGAGTTTAATTTGTGGAGATAGGTTATATAGTTGGAGTTGTTGGCTTTATATACCAGAGGGGACCCAGGCCTTATGCACAATGTGTGGGTTGTTATGTGGTGGTTGGGCGTAGTGTAGAGAGTGGGCGGGGGTTGGTGGGTGGGAGTGGGTGGGGTTTTTGATTGTGTATTTGTTGGTGGGCGTGTTTGTGGGGAAGGCGGGCGGGGCTGGGAGAAATGGGCGGGTAAAGGTGGCGAAAAATGTCGGGTGGTGGAGTCTGGGGGGTTTGAATATTCTCGTTTTCTGTTGGTGAGTCTTCCCACATTGTGGCTGACTAGATGGACCCTCAATCTCTCTCTCCTGACTCGTTATCTCGTTGCTCCTACTTCAACAGTGCCTCTTTACCTTCTCCATGTGTGACACACACCTACCTACACACGTGCACCTTACGTTGAGCAGGTGTGGGGAGCGTAATAAGAGCGAGAATGGTGGGTAGAGAGGCATAAATGTGTGTAACTGCAGGCGGCTGAGGGGCTGAGGGGCGGAGGGAGGTAGCCAGGCGCGCTCACCTCAACTGTGTGTGCGGTGGTGCCACAGTGGACGGCTCATCTTCGTCCATGTCCACTCCCAACCCTTTATTAACCCTCAGTGACACTCCAGGCAACAACACTGTGTCACTAGCGACACTTTTCACTGACACACTGTGGCCATAAAACACCTGCCAATACCCGCAACACCTCCCACTGGCCAGCAACGTGGCAACAACATCATCAGCTGACTGCCCCACCACCTTCCTCACTCTCTCTCTCTCGTCCAAACTACAGTTTGCACAACCAGCTTAATACTCTCACCAATTTCCCTTCTCACCAACGTTTGGGGTCACGAAATTTGGTGTCACGAACGTTGGGTCACGAAATTCGTGTCTGGGGTCACGAAATTGGTGTCTGGGGGTCACGAAATTCGTGTCTGGGGGTCAAGAAATTCGTGTCTGGGGTCAAGAAATTCGTGTCTGGGATCAAGAAATTCGTGTCTGGGATCAAGAAATTCGTGTCTGGGATCAAGAAATTCGTGTCTGTTGTCACGAAATTCGTGTCTGGGGTCAAGAAATTCGTGTCTGGGATCAACAAATTCGTGTCTGGGTCACGAAATTCGTGTCTGCGTCACGAAATTCGTGTCTGGGGTCAAGAAATTCGTGTCTGGGATCAAAAAATTCGTGTCTGGGTCACGAAATTCGTGTCTGGGGTCAAGAAATTCGTGTCTGGGGTCAAGAAATTCGTGTCTGGGGTCACGAAATTCGTGTCTATTGTCACGAAATTTGTGTCTGTTGTTACAAAATTCGTGTCTGTGGTCACGAAATTCGTGTCTGTTGTCACGAAATTCGTGTCTGGGGTCAAGAAATTCGTGTCTGGGATCAAGAAATTCGTGTCTGGGTCACGAAATTCGTGTCTGGGGGTCAAGAAATTCGTGTCTGGGGTCAAGAAATTCGTGTCTGGGATCAAGAAATTCGTGTCTGGGATCAAGAAATTCGTGTCTGGGTCACGAAATTCGTGTCTGTTGTTACGAAATTCGTGTCTGGGGTCACGAAATTCGTGTCTGTTGTCACGAAATTCGTGTCTGGGATCACGAAATTCGTCTGTTGTTACGAAATTCGTGTCTGTTGTCACGAAATTCGTGTCTGTTGTTACGAAATTCGTGTCTGGGGTCACGAAATTCGTGTCTGTTGTCACGAAATTCGTGTCTGGGATCACGAAATTCGTCTGTTGTTACGAAATTCGTGTCTGTTGTCACGAAATTCGTGTCTGGGGTCACGAAATTCGTGTCTGGGATCACGAAATTCGTGTCTGTTGTTACGAAATTCGTGTCTGTTGTCACGAAATTCGTGTCTGGGGTCAAGAAATTCGTGTCTGGGATCAAAAAATTCGTGTCTGGGTCACGAAATTCGTGTCTGGGGTCAGGAAATTCGTGTCTAACGAACGTTTGGTCTCACGAACTGTTGGGGTCACGAAATTCGTGTCTGGGGTCACGAAATTCGTGTCTGAGGTCAAAAAATTCGTGTCTGGGGCACGAAATTCGTGTCTGGGGTCAAGAAATTCGTGTCTGGGTCACGAAATTCGTGTCTGGGATCAAGAAATTCGTGTCTGTTGTCACGAAATTCGTGTCTGGGGTCAAGAAATTCGTGTCTGGGATCAAAAAATTCGTGTCTGGGTCACGAAATTCGTGTCTGGGGTCACGAAATTCGTGTCTGGGATCAAGAAATTCGTGTCTGGGATCAAGAAATTCGTGTCTGTTGTCACGAAATTCGTGTCTGGGGTCAAGAAATTCGTGTCTGGGATCAAAAAATTCGTGTCTGGGTCACGAAATTCGTGTCTGGGGTCAGGAAATTCGTGTCTAACGAACGTTTGGTCTCACGAACTGTTGGGGTCACGAAATTCGTGTCTGGGGTCACGAAATTCGTGTCTGAGGTCAAAAAATTCGTGTCTGGGGCACGAAATTCGTGTCTGGGGTCAAGAAATTCGTGTCTGGGTCACGAAATTCGTGTCTGGGATCAAGAAATTCGTGTCTGTTGTCACGAAATTCGTGTCTGGGGTCAAGAAATTCGTGTCTGGGATCAAAAAATTCGTGTCTGGGTCACGAAATTCGTGTCTGGGGTCACGAAATTCGTGTCTGGGATCAAGAAATTCGTGTCTGGGATCAAGAAATTCGTGTCTGTTGTCACGAAATTCGTGTCTGGGGTCAAGAAATTCGTGTCTGGGATCAAAAAATTCGTGTCTGGGTCACGAAATTCGTGTCTGGGGTCAGGAAATTCGTGTCTAACGAACGTTTGGTCTCACGAACTGTTGGGGTCACGAAATTCGTGTCTGGGGTCACGAAATTCGTGTCTGAGGTCAAAAAATTCGTGTCTGGGGCACGAAATTCGTGTCTGGGGTCAAGAAATTCGTGTCTGGGTCACGAAATTCGTGTCTGGGATCAAGAAATTCGTGTCTGGGATCAAGAAATTCGTGTCTGTTGTCACGAAATTCGTGTCTGGGGTCAAGAAATTCGTGTCTGGGATCAAAAAATTCGTGTCTGGGTCACGAAATTCGTGTCTGGGGTCACGAAATTCGTGTCTGGGATCAAGAAATTCGTGTCTGGGATCAAGAAATTCGTGTCTGTTGTCACGAAATTCGTGTCTGGGGTCAAGAAATTCGTGTCTAACGAACGTTTGGGCTCAAGAAATTTGAATTGGAGAGAGAGAGAGAGAGAGAGAGAGAGAGAGAGAGAGAGAGAGAGAGAGAGAGAGAGAGAGAGAGAGAGAGAGAGAGAGAGAGAGACAGACAGACAGACAGAGAGGGAGGTTATTATTTAATATATATTAAGCAATATAATAATTATAAATATTAAACCCAATAGAGAAATCATTTTGAAAATGTGTGACAGTTGGAGCAGAAGGGAGGGAGGGAGGGAGGGAGGGAGGGGGGGCCGTACCAGGCGGTGATGACGTCACACACTACTACTACTGCTAGGCTTACTGGTCGTGGGGGAGGGAGGGAGGGGGGGGGGGGGGGCGGGGCCATGAGGAAGGTGGTGGTGATTGTTCCTTCCTGCCTTAGGTGACATATATATATATATACATTTGGAGATGTATGTAGTAGCCCAATCCTTGGTGTATGTATGTAGTGGTGTAAAGAAAGAGTGGAGTGAGGTAACTGTTGTGGGATGGAGGAGGAGGAGGCATGGCGGGAGTGGGAGGGTTGTCGGGTGTCGCTGGGTGTAATAATTCGAGTTTAATTTGTGGAGATAGGTTATATAGTTGGAGTTGTTGGCTTTATATACCAGAGGGGACCCAGGCCTTATGCACAATGTGTGGGTTGTTATGTGGTGGTTGGGCGTAGTGTAGAGAGTGGGCGGGGGTTGGTGGGTGGGAGTGGGTGGGGTTTTTGATTGTGTATTTGTTGGTGGGCGTGTTTGTGGGGAAGGCGGGCGGGGCTGGGAGAAATGGGCGGGTAAAGGTGGCGAAAAATGTCGGGTGGTGGAGTCTGGGGGGTTTGAATATTCTCGTTTTCTGTTGGTGAGTCTTCCCACATTGTGGCTGACTAGATGGACCCTCAATCTCTCTCTCCTGACTCGTTATCTCGTTGCTCCTACTTCAACAGTGCCTCTTTACCTTCTCCATGTGTGACACACACCTACCTACACACCGTGCACCTTACGTTGAGCAGGTGTGGGGAGCGTAATAAGAGCGAGAATGGTGGGTAGAGAGGCATAAATGTGTGTAACTGCAGGCGGCTGAGGGGCTGAGGGGCGGAGGGAGGTAGCCAGGCGCGCTCACCTCAACTGTGTGTGCGGTGGTGCCACAGTGGACGGCTCATCTTCGTCCATGTCCACTCCCAACCCTTTATTAACCCTCAGTGACACTCCAGGCAACAACACTGTGTCACTAGCGACACTTTTCACTGACACACTGTGGCCATAAAACACCTGCCAATACCCGCAACACCTCCCACTGGCCAGCAACGTGGCAACAACATCATCAGCTGACTGCCCCACCACCTTCCTCACTCTCTCTCTCTCGTCCAAACTACAGTTTGCACAACCAGCTTAATACTCTCACCAATTTCCCTTCTCACCAACGTTTGGGGTCACGAAATTTGGTGTCACGAACGTTGGGTCACGAAATTCGTGTCTGGGGTCACGAAATTGGTGTCTGGGGGTCACGAAATTCGTGTCTGGGGGTCAAGAAATTCGTGTCTGGGGTCAAGAAATTCGTGTCTGGGATCAAGAAATTCGTGTCTGGGATCAAGAAATTCGTGTCTGGGATCAAGAAATTCGTGTCTGTTGTCACGAAATTCGTGTCTGGGGTCAAGAAATTCGTGTCTGGGATCAACAAATTCGTGTCTGGGTCACGAAATTCGTGTCTGCGTCACGAAATTCGTGTCTGGGGTCAAGAAATTCGTGTCTGGGATCAAAAAATTCGTGTCTGGGTCACGAAATTCGTGTCTGGGGTCAAGAAATTCGTGTCTGGGGTCAAGAAATTCGTGTCTGGGGTCACGAAATTCGTGTCTATTGTCACGAAATTTGTGTCTGTTGTTACAAAATTCGTGTCTGTGGTCACGAAATTCGTGTCTGTTGTCACGAAATTCGTGTCTGGGGTCAAGAAATTCGTGTCTGGGATCAAGAAATTCGTGTCTGGGTCACGAAATTCGTGTCTGGGGGTCAAGAAATTCGTGTCTGGGGTCAAGAAATTCGTGTCTGGGATCAAGAAATTCGTGTCTGGGATCAAGAAATTCGTGTCTGGGTCACGAAATTCGTGTCTGTTGTTACGAAATTCGTGTCTGGGGTCACGAAATTCGTGTCTGTTGTCACGAAATTCGTGTCTGGGATCACGAAATTCGTCTGTTGTTACGAAATTCGTGTCTGTTGTCACGAAATTCGTGTCTGTTGTTACGAAATTCGTGTCTGGGGTCACGAAATTCGTGTCTGTTGTCACGAAATTCGTGTCTGGGATCACGAAATTCGTCTGTTGTTACGAAATTCGTGTCTGTTGTCACGAAATTCGTGTCTGGGGTCACGAAATTCGTGTCTGGGATCACGAAATTCGTGTCTGTTGTTACGAAATTCGTGTCTGTTGTCACGAAATTCGTGTCTGGGGTCAAGAAATTCGTGTCTGGGATCAAAAAATTCGTGTCTGGGTCACGAAATTCGTGTCTGGGGTCAGGAAATTCGTGTCTAACGAACGTTTGGTCTCACGAACTGTTGGGGTCACGAAATTCGTGTCTGGGGTCACGAAATTCGTGTCTGAGGTCAAAAAATTCGTGTCTGGGGCACGAAATTCGTGTCTGGGGTCAAGAAATTCGTGTCTGGGTCACGAAATTCGTGTCTGGGATCAAGAAATTCGTGTCTGTTGTCACGAAATTCGTGTCTGGGGTCAAGAAATTCGTGTCTGGGATCAAAAAATTCGTGTCTGGGTCACGAAATTCGTGTCTGGGGTCACGAAATTCGTGTCTGGGATCAAGAAATTCGTGTCTGGGATCAAGAAATTCGTGTCTGTTGTCACGAAATTCGTGTCTGGGGTCAAGAAATTCGTGTCTGGGATCAAAAAATTCGTGTCTGGGTCACGAAATTCGTGTCTGGGGTCAGGAAATTCGTGTCTAACGAACGTTTGGTCTCACGAACTGTTGGGGTCACGAAATTCGTGTCTGGGGTCACGAAATTCGTGTCTGAGGTCAAAAAATTCGTGTCTGGGGCACGAAATTCGTGTCTGGGGTCAAGAAATTCGTGTCTGGGTCACGAAATTCGTGTCTGGGATCAAGAAATTCGTGTCTGTTGTCACGAAATTCGTGTCTGGGGTCAAGAAATTCGTGTCTGGGATCAAAAAATTCGTGTCTGGGTCACGAAATTCGTGTCTGGGGTCACGAAATTCGTGTCTGGGATCAAGAAATTCGTGTCTGGGATCAAGAAATTCGTGTCTGTTGTCACGAAATTCGTGTCTGGGGTCAAGAAATTCGTGTCTGGGATCAAAAAATTCGTGTCTGGGTCACGAAATTCGTGTCTGGGGTCAGGAAATTCGTGTCTAACGAACGTTTGGTCTCACGAACTGTTGGGGTCACGAAATTCGTGTCTGGGGTCACGAAATTCGTGTCTGAGGTCAAAAAATTCGTGTCTGGGGCACGAAATTCGTGTCTGGGGTCAAGAAATTCGTGTCTGGGTCACGAAATTCGTGTCTGGGATCAAGAAATTCGTGTCTGGGATCAAGAAATTCGTGTCTGTTGTCACGAAATTCGTGTCTGGGGTCAAGAAATTCGTGTCTGGGATCAAAAAATTCGTGTCTGGGTCACGAAATTCGTGTCTGGGGTCACGAAATTCGTGTCTGGGATCAAGAAATTCGTGTCTGGGATCAAGAAATTCGTGTCTGTTGTCACGAAATTCGTGTCTGGGGTCAAGAAATTCGTGTCTAACGAACGTTTGGGCTCAAGAAATTTGAATTGGAGAGAGAGAGAGAGAGAGAGAGAGAGAGAGAGAGAGAGAGAGAGAGAGAGAGAGAGAGAGAGAGAGAGAGAGAGAGAGAGAGAGAGAGAGAGACAGACAGACAGACAGAGAGGGAGGTTATTATTTAATATATATTAAGCAATATAATAATTATAAATATTAAACCCAATAGAGAAATCATTTTGAAAATGTGTGACAGTTGGAGCAGAAGGGAGGGAGGGAGGGAGGGAGGGAGGGGGGGCCGTACCAGGCGGTGATGACGTCACACACTACTACTACTGCTAGGCTTACTGGTCGTGGGGGAGGGAGGGAGGGGGGGGGGGGGGGCGGGGCCATGAGGAAGGTGGTGGTGATTGTTCCTTCCTGCCTTAGGTGACATATATATATATATACATTTGGAGATGTATGTAGTAGCCCAATCCTTGGTGTATGTATGTAGTGGTGTAAAGAAAGAGTGGAGTGAGGTAACTGTTGTGGGATGGAGGAGGAGGAGGCATGGCGGGAGTGGGAGGGTTGTCGGGTGTCGCTGGGTGTAATAATTCGAGTTTAATTTGTGGAGATAGGTTATATAGTTGGAGTTGTTGGCTTTATATACCAGAGGGGACCCAGGCCTTATGCACAATGTGTGGGTTGTTATGTGGTGGTTGGGCGTAGTGTAGAGAGTGGGCGGGGGTTGGTGGGTGGGAGTGGGTGGGGTTTTTGATTGTGTATTTGTTGGTGGGCGTGTTTGTGGGGAAGGCGGGCGGGGCTGGGAGAAATGGGCGGGTAAAGGTGGCGAAAAATGTCGGGTGGTGGAGTCTGGGGGGTTTGAATATTCTCGTTTTCTGTTGGTGAGTCTTCCCACATTGTGGCTGACTAGATGGACCCTCAATCTCTCTCTCCTGACTCGTTATCTCGTTGCTCCTACTTCAACAGTGCCTCTTTACCTTCTCCATGTGTGACACACACCTACCTACACACCTGCACCTTACGTTGAGCAGGTGTGGGGAGCGTAATAAGAGCGAGAATGGTGGGTAGAGAGGCATAAATGTGTGTAACTGCAGGCGGCTGAGGGGCTGAGGGGCGGAGGGAGGTAGCCAGGCGCGCTCACCTCAACTGTGTGTGCGGTGGTGCCACAGTGGACGGCTCATCTTCGTCCATGTCCACTCCCAACCCTTTATTAACCCTCAGTGACACTCCAGGCAACAACACTGTGTCACTAGCGACACTTTTCACTGACACACTGTGGCCATAAAACACCTGCCAATACCCGCAACACCTCCCACTGGCCAGCAACGTGGCAACAACATCATCAGCTGACTGCCCCACCCACCCACCACCACCTTCCTCACTCTCTCTCTCTCGTCCAAACTACAGTTTGCACAACCAGCTTAATACTCTCACCAATTTCCCTTCTCACCAACGTTTGGGGTCACGAAATTTGGTGTCACGAACGTTGGGTCACGAAATTCGTGTCTGGGGTCACGAAATTGGTGTCTGTTGTCACGAAATTCGTGTCTGGGGGTCACGAAATTCGTGTCTGGGGGTCAAGAAATTCGTGTCTGGGGGTCAAGAAATTCGTGTCTGGGATCAAGAAATTCGTGTCTGGGGTCAAGAAATTCGTGTCTGGGATCAAGAAATTCGTGTCTGGGTCACGAAATTCGTGTCTGGGGTCAGGAAATTCGTGTCTGTTGTCACGAAATTCGTGTATGTTGTTACGAAATTCGTGTCTGGGCTCACGAAATTCGTGTCTGTTGTCACGAAATTCGTGTCTGGGGTCAAGAAATTCGTGTCTGGGATCAAGAAATTCGTGTCTGTGTCACGAAATTCATGTCTGGGGTCACGAAATTCGTGTCTGGGGGTCACGAAATTCGTGTTTGGGGGCAAGAAATTCGTGTCTGTGTCACGAAATTCGTGTCTGTTGTCACGAAATTCGTGTCTATTGTTACGAAATTCGTGTCTGGGGTCAAAAAATTCGTGTCTGGGGTCACGAAATTCGTGTCTGAGGGTCAAGAAATTCGTGTCTGGGGTCACGAAATTCGTGTCTATTGTCACGAAATTCGTGTCTGTTGTTACGAAATTCGTGTCTGGGGTCACGAAATTCGTGTCTGTTGTCACGAAATTCGTGTCTGGGGTAAAAAAATTCGTGTCTGGGGTCACGAAATTCGTGTCTGAGGGTCAAGAAATTCGTGTCTGGGGTCACGAAATTCGTGTCTATTGTCACGAAATTTGTGTCTGTTGTTACGAAATTCGTGTCTGGGGTCACGAAATTCGTGTCTGTTGTCACGAAATTCGTGTCTGGGATCAAGAAATTCGTGTCTGTGTCACGAAATTCGTGTCTGGGGTCACGAAATTCGTGTCTGTTGTCACGAAATTCGTGTCTGAGGGTCAAGAAATTAGTGTCTGGGGTCACGAAATTCGTGTCTATTGTCACGAAATTTGTGTCTGTTGTTACGAAATTCGTGTCTGGGGTCACGAAATTCGTGTATGTTGTCACGAAATTCGTGTCTGGGGTCAAGAAATTCGTGTCTGGGGGCACGAAATTCGTGTCTGGGGTGAAGAAATTCGTGTCTGGGGTCAGGAAATTCGTGTCTGGGGTCAAGAAATTCGTGTCTAACGAACGTTTGGGGTCACGAAATTTGGTCTCACGAAATTCGTGTCTGGGGTCACGAAATTCGTGTCTGGAGTCAAGAAATTCGTGTCTGGGGTCAAGAAATTCGTGTCTGGGATCAAGAAATTCGTGTCTGGGTCACGAAATTCGTGTCTGTTGTCACGAAATTCGTGTCTGGGGTCAAGAAATTCGTGTCTGGGATCAAAAAATTCGTGTCTGGGTCACGAAATTCGTGTCTGGGGTCAAGAAATTCGTGTCTGGGGTCAAGAAATTCGTGTCTGGGGTCACGAAATTCGTGTCTGGGATCACGAAATTCGTGTCTGTTGTTACGAAATTCGTGTCTGGGGTCACGAAATTCGTGTCTGGGATCACGAAATTCGTCTGTTGTTACGAAATTCGTGTCTGTTGTCACGAAATTCGTGTCTGTTGTCACGAAATTCGTGTCTGGGGTCACGAAATTCGTGTCTGGGGTCACGAAATTCGTGTCTGTTGTCACGAAATTCGTGTCTGGGGTCAAGAAATTCGTGTCTGGGATAAAAAAATTCGTGTCTGGGTCACGAAATTCGTGTCTGGGGTCAGGAAATTCGTGTCTGGGGTCACGAAATTCGTGTCTAACGAACGTTTGGTCTCACGAACTGTTGGGGTCACGAAATTCGTGTCTGGGGTCACGAAATTCGTGTCTGGGGTCAAAAAATTCGTGTCTGAAGCACGAAATTCGTGTCTGGGGTCAAGAAATTCGTGTCTGGGTCACGAAATTCGTGTCTGGGGTCAGGAAATTTGTGTCTGGGATCAAGAAATTCGTGTCTGGGATCAAGAAATTCGTGTCTGGGTCACGAAATTCGTGTCTGTTGTCACGAAATTCGTGTCTGGGGTCAAGAAATTCGTGTCTGGGATCAAAAAATTCGTGTCTGGGTCACGAAATTCGTGTCTGGGGTCAAGAAATTCGTGTCTGGGGTCAAGAAATTCGTGTCTGGGTCACGAAATTCGTGTCTGGGATCATGAAATTCGTGTCTGGGGTCAAGAAATTCGTGTCTAACGAACGTTTGGGCTCAAGAAATTTGAATTGGAGAGAGAGAGAGAGAGAGAGAGAGAGAGAGAGAGAGAGAGAGAGAGAGAGAGAGAGAGAGAGAGAGAGAGAGAGAGAGAGAGAGAGAGAGAGAGAGAGACAGACAGACAGACAGACAGACAGACAGACAGACAGACAGAGAGGGAGGTTATTATTTAATATATATTAAGCAATATAATAATTATAAATAGTAAACCAATAGAGAAATCATTTTGAAAATGTGTGACAGTTGGAGCAGAAGGGAGGGAGGGAGGGAGGGAGGGAGGGGGGGCCGTACCAGGTGGTGATGACGTCACACACTACTACTACTGCTAGGCTTACTGGTCGTGGGGGAGGGAGGGAGGGGGGGGGGGGGGGCGGGGCCATGAGGAAGGTGGTGGTGATTGTTCCTTCCTGCCTTAGGTGACATATATATATATATACATTTGGAGATGTATGTAGTAGCCCAATCCTTGGTGTATGTATGTAGTGGTGTAAAGAAAGAGTGGAGTGAGGTAACTGTTGTGGGATGGAGGAGGAGGAGGCATGGCGGGAGTGGGAGGGTTGTCGGGTGTCGCTGGGTGTAATAATTCGAGTTTAATTTGTGGAGATAGGTTATATAGTTGGAGTTGTTGGCTTTATATACCAGAGGGGACCCAGGCCTTATGCACAATGTGTGGGTTGTTATGTGGTGGTTGGGCGTAGTGTAGAGAGTGGGCGGGGGTTGGTGGGTGGGAGTGGGTGGGGTTTTTGATTGTGTATTTGTTGGTGGGCGTGTTTGTGGGGAAGGCGGGCGGGGCTGGGAGAAATGGGCGGGTAAAGGTGGCGAAAAATGTCGGGTGGTGGAGTCTGGGGGGTTTGAATATTCTCGTTTTCTGTTGGTGAGTCTTCCCACATTGTGGCTGACTAGATGGACCCTCAATCTCTCTCTCCTGACTCGTTATCTCGTTGCTCCTACTTCAACAGTGCCTCTTTACCTTCTCCATGTGTGACACACACCTACCTACACACGTGCACCTTACGTTGAGCAGGTGTGGGGAGCGTAATAAGAGCGAGAATGGTGGGTAGAGAGGCATAAATGTGTGTAACTGCAGGCGGCTGAGGGGCTGAGGGGCGGAGGGAGGTAGCCAGGCGCGCTCACCTCAACTGTGTGTGCGGTGGTGCCACAGTGGACGGCTCATCTTCGTCCATGTCCACTCCCAACC
Organism: Procambarus clarkii; assembly: GCF_040958095.1. Lineage (NCBI taxonomy): Eukaryota > Metazoa > Arthropoda > Malacostraca > Decapoda > Cambaridae > Procambarus > Procambarus clarkii. Next base: position 23,091 of record NW_027189774.1, on the reverse strand, counting down.
CTTTATTAACCCTCAGTGACACTCCAGGCAACAACACTGTGTCACTAGCGACACTTTTCACTGACACACTGTGGCCATAAAACACCTGCCAATACCCGCAACACCTCCCACTGGCCAGCAACGTGGCAACAACATCATCAGCTGACTGCCCCACCACCTTCCTCACTCTCTCTCTCTCGTCCAAACTACAGTTTGCACAACCAGCTTAATACTCTCACCAATTTCCCTTCTCACCAACGTTTGGGGTCACGAAATTTGGTGTCACGAACGTTGGGTCACGAAATTCGTGTCTGGGGTCACGAAATTGGTGTCTGGGGGTCACGAAATTCGTGTCTGGGGGTCAAGAAATTCGTGTCTGGGGTCAAGAAATTCGTGTCTGGGATCAAGAAATTCGTGTCTGGGATCAAGAAATTCGTGTCTGGGATCAAGAAATTCGTGTCTGTTGTCACGAAATTCGTGTCTGGGGTCAAGAAATTCGTGTCTGGGATCAACAAATTCGTGTCTGGGTCACGAAATTCGTGTCTGCGTCACGAAATTCGTGTCTGGGGTCAAGAAATTCGTGTCTGGGATCAAAAAATTCGTGTCTGGGTCACGAAATTCGTGTCTGGGGTCAAGAAATTCGTGTCTGGGGTCAAGAAATTCGTGTCTGGGGTCACGAAATTCGTGTCTATTGTCACGAAATTTGTGTCTGTTGTTACAAAATTCGTGTCTGTGGTCACGAAATTCGTGTCTGTTGTCACGAAATTCGTGTCTGGGGTCAAGAAATTCGTGTCTGGGATCAAGAAATTCGTGTCTGGGTCACGAAATTCGTGTCTGGGGGTCAAGAAATTCGTGTCTGGGGTCAAGAAATTCGTGTCTGGGATCAAGAAATTCGTGTCTGGGATCAAGAAATTCGTGTCTGGGTCACGAAATTCGTGTCTGTTGTTACGAAATTCGTGTCTGGGGTCACGAAATTCGTGTCTGTTGTCACGAAATTCGTGTCTGGGATCACGAAATTCGTCTGTTGTTACGAAATTCGTGTCTGTTGTCACGAAATTCGTGTCTGTTGTTACGAAATTCGTGTCTGGGGTCACGAAATTCGTGTCTGTTGTCACGAAATTCGTGTCTGGGATCACGAAATTCGTCTGTTGTTACGAAATTCGTGTCTGTTGTCACGAAATTCGTGTCTGGGGTCACGAAATTCGTGTCTGGGATCACGAAATTCGTGTCTGTTGTTACGAAATTCGTGTCTGTTGTCACGAAATTCGTGTCTGGGGTCAAGAAATTCGTGTCTGGGATCAAAAAATTCGTGTCTGGGTCACGAAATTCGTGTCTGGGGTCAGGAAATTCGTGTCTAACGAACGTTTGGTCTCACGAACTGTTGGGGTCACGAAATTCGTGTCTGGGGTCACGAAATTCGTGTCTGAGGTCAAAAAATTCGTGTCTGGGGCACGAAATTCGTGTCTGGGGTCAAGAAATTCGTGTCTGGGTCACGAAATTCGTGTCTGGGATCAAGAAATTCGTGTCTGTTGTCACGAAATTCGTGTCTGGGGTCAAGAAATTCGTGTCTGGGATCAAAAAATTCGTGTCTGGGTCACGAAATTCGTGTCTGGGGTCACGAAATTCGTGTCTGGGATCAAGAAATTCGTGTCTGGGATCAAGAAATTCGTGTCTGTTGTCACGAAATTCGTGTCTGGGGTCAAGAAATTCGTGTCTGGGATCAAAAAATTCGTGTCTGGGTCACGAAATTCGTGTCTGGGGTCAGGAAATTCGTGTCTAACGAACGTTTGGTCTCACGAACTGTTGGGGTCACGAAATTCGTGTCTGGGGTCACGAAATTCGTGTCTGAGGTCAAAAAATTCGTGTCTGGGGCACGAAATTCGTGTCTGGGGTCAAGAAATTCGTGTCTGGGTCACGAAATTCGTGTCTGGGATCAAGAAATTCGTGTCTGTTGTCACGAAATTCGTGTCTGGGGTCAAGAAATTCGTGTCTGGGATCAAAAAATTCGTGTCTGGGTCACGAAATTCGTGTCTGGGGTCACGAAATTCGTGTCTGGGATCAAGAAATTCGTGTCTGGGATCAAGAAATTCGTGTCTGTTGTCACGAAATTCGTGTCTGGGGTCAAGAAATTCGTGTCTGGGATCAAAAAATTCGTGTCTGGGTCACGAAATTCGTGTCTGGGGTCAGGAAATTCGTGTCTAACGAACGTTTGGTCTCACGAACTGTTGGGGTCACGAAATTCGTGTCTGGGGTCACGAAATTCGTGTCTGAGGTCAAAAAATTCGTGTCTGGGGCACGAAATTCGTGTCTGGGGTCAAGAAATTCGTGTCTGGGTCACGAAATTCGTGTCTGGGATCAAGAAATTCGTGTCTGGGATCAAGAAATTCGTGTCTGTTGTCACGAAATTCGTGTCTGGGGTCAAGAAATTCGTGTCTGGGATCAAAAAATTCGTGTCTGGGTCACGAAATTCGTGTCTGGGGTCACGAAATTCGTGTCTGGGATCAAGAAATTCGTGTCTGGGATCAAGAAATTCGTGTCTGTTGTCACGAAATTCGTGTCTGGGGTCAAGAAATTCGTGTCTAACGAACGTTTGGGCTCAAGAAATTTGAATTGGAGAGAGAGAGAGAGAGAGAGAGAGAGAGAGAGAGAGAGAGAGAGAGAGAGAGAGAGAGAGAGAGAGAGAGAGAGAGAGAGAGAGAGAGACAGACAGACAGACAGAGAGGGAGGTTATTATTTAATATATATTAAGCAATATAATAATTATAAATATTAAACCCAATAGAGAAATCATTTTGAAAATGTGTGACAGTTGGAGCAGAAGGGAGGGAGGGAGGGAGGGAGGGAGGGGGGGCCGTACCAGGCGGTGATGACGTCACACACTACTACTACTGCTAGGCTTACTGGTCGTGGGGGAGGGAGGGAGGGGGGGGGGGGGGGCGGGGCCATGAGGAAGGTGGTGGTGATTGTTCCTTCCTGCCTTAGGTGACATATATATATATATACATTTGGAGATGTATGTAGTAGCCCAATCCTTGGTGTATGTATGTAGTGGTGTAAAGAAAGAGTGGAGTGAGGTAACTGTTGTGGGATGGAGGAGGAGGAGGCATGGCGGGAGTGGGAGGGTTGTCGGGTGTCGCTGGGTGTAATAATTCGAGTTTAATTTGTGGAGATAGGTTATATAGTTGGAGTTGTTGGCTTTATATACCAGAGGGGACCCAGGCCTTATGCACAATGTGTGGGTTGTTATGTGGTGGTTGGGCGTAGTGTAGAGAGTGGGCGGGGGTTGGTGGGTGGGAGTGGGTGGGGTTTTTGATTGTGTATTTGTTGGTGGGCGTGTTTGTGGGGAAGGCGGGCGGGGCTGGGAGAAATGGGCGGGTAAAGGTGGCGAAAAATGTCGGGTGGTGGAGTCTGGGGGGTTTGAATATTCTCGTTTTCTGTTGGTGAGTCTTCCCACATTGTGGCTGACTAGATGGACCCTCAATCTCTCTCTCCTGACTCGTTATCTCGTTGCTCCTACTTCAACAGTGCCTCTTTACCTTCTCCATGTGTGACACACACCTACCTACACACCTGCACCTTACGTTGAGCAGGTGTGGGGAGCGTAATAAGAGCGAGAATGGTGGGTAGAGAGGCATAAATGTGTGTAACTGCAGGCGGCTGAGGGGCTGAGGGGCGGAGGGAGGTAGCCAGGCGCGCTCACCTCAACTGTGTGTGCGGTGGTGCCACAGTGGACGGCTCATCTTCGTCCATGTCCACTCCCAACCCTTTATTAACCCTCAGTGACACTCCAGGCAACAACACTGTGTCACTAGCGACACTTTTCACTGACACACTGTGGCCATAAAACACCTGCCAATACCCGCAACACCTCCCACTGGCCAGCAACGTGGCAACAACATCATCAGCTGACTGCCCCACCCACCCACCACCACCTTCCTCACTCTCTCTCTCTCGTCCAAACTACAGTTTGCACAACCAGCTTAATACTCTCACCAATTTCCCTTCTCACCAACGTTTGGGGTCACGAAATTTGGTGTCACGAACGTTGGGTCACGAAATTCGTGTCTGGGGTCACGAAATTGGTGTCTGTTGTCACGAAATTCGTGTCTGGGGGTCACGAAATTCGTGTCTGGGGGTCAAGAAATTCGTGTCTGGGGGTCAAGAAATTCGTGTCTGGGATCAAGAAATTCGTGTCTGGGGTCAAGAAATTCGTGTCTGGGATCAAGAAATTCGTGTCTGGGTCACGAAATTCGTGTCTGGGGTCAGGAAATTCGTGTCTGTTGTCACGAAATTCGTGTATGTTGTTACGAAATTCGTGTCTGGGCTCACGAAATTCGTGTCTGTTGTCACGAAATTCGTGTCTGGGGTCAAGAAATTCGTGTCTGGGATCAAGAAATTCGTGTCTGTGTCACGAAATTCATGTCTGGGGTCACGAAATTCGTGTCTGGGGGTCACGAAATTCGTGTTTGGGGGCAAGAAATTCGTGTCTGTGTCACGAAATTCGTGTCTGTTGTCACGAAATTCGTGTCTATTGTTACGAAATTCGTGTCTGGGGTCAAAAAATTCGTGTCTGGGGTCACGAAATTCGTGTCTGAGGGTCAAGAAATTCGTGTCTGGGGTCACGAAATTCGTGTCTATTGTCACGAAATTCGTGTCTGTTGTTACGAAATTCGTGTCTGGGGTCACGAAATTCGTGTCTGTTGTCACGAAATTCGTGTCTGGGGTAAAAAAATTCGTGTCTGGGGTCACGAAATTCGTGTCTGAGGGTCAAGAAATTCGTGTCTGGGGTCACGAAATTCGTGTCTATTGTCACGAAATTTGTGTCTGTTGTTACGAAATTCGTGTCTGGGGTCACGAAATTCGTGTCTGTTGTCACGAAATTCGTGTCTGGGATCAAGAAATTCGTGTCTGTGTCACGAAATTCGTGTCTGGGGTCACGAAATTCGTGTCTGTTGTCACGAAATTCGTGTCTGAGGGTCAAGAAATTAGTGTCTGGGGTCACGAAATTCGTGTCTATTGTCACGAAATTTGTGTCTGTTGTTACGAAATTCGTGTCTGGGGTCACGAAATTCGTGTATGTTGTCACGAAATTCGTGTCTGGGGTCAAGAAATTCGTGTCTGGGGGCACGAAATTCGTGTCTGGGGTGAAGAAATTCGTGTCTGGGGTCAGGAAATTCGTGTCTGGGGTCAAGAAATTCGTGTCTAACGAACGTTTGGGGTCACGAAATTTGGTCTCACGAAATTCGTGTCTGGGGTCACGAAATTCGTGTCTGGAGTCAAGAAATTCGTGTCTGGGGTCAAGAAATTCGTGTCTGGGATCAAGAAATTCGTGTCTGGGTCACGAAATTCGTGTCTGTTGTCACGAAATTCGTGTCTGGGGTCAAGAAATTCGTGTCTGGGATCAAAAAATTCGTGTCTGGGTCACGAAATTCGTGTCTGGGGTCAAGAAATTCGTGTCTGGGGTCAAGAAATTCGTGTCTGGGGTCACGAAATTCGTGTCTGGGATCACGAAATTCGTGTCTGTTGTTACGAAATTCGTGTCTGGGGTCACGAAATTCGTGTCTGGGATCACGAAATTCGTCTGTTGTTACGAAATTCGTGTCTGTTGTCACGAAATTCGTGTCTGTTGTCACGAAATTCGTGTCTGGGGTCACGAAATTCGTGTCTGGGGTCACGAAATTCGTGTCTGTTGTCACGAAATTCGTGTCTGGGGTCAAGAAATTCGTGTCTGGGATAAAAAAATTCGTGTCTGGGTCACGAAATTCGTGTCTGGGGTCAGGAAATTCGTGTCTGGGGTCACGAAATTCGTGTCTAACGAACGTTTGGTCTCACGAAACTGTTGGGGTCACGAAATTCGTGTCTGGGGTCACGAAATTCGTGTCTGGGGTCAAAAAATTCGTGTCTGAAGCACGAAATTCGTGTCTGGGGTCAAGAAATTCGTGTCTGGGTCACGAAATTCGTGTCTGGGGTCAGGAAATTTGTGTCTGGGATCAAGAAATTCGTGTCTGGGATCAAGAAATTCGTGTCTGGGTCACGAAATTCGTGTCTGTTGTCACGAAATTCGTGTCTGGGGTCAAGAAATTCGTGTCTGGGATCAAAAAATTCGTGTCTGGGTCACGAAATTCGTGTCTGGGGTCAAGAAATTCGTGTCTGGGGTCAAGAAATTCGTGTCTGGGTCACGAAATTCGTGTCTGGGATCATGAAATTCGTGTCTGGGGTCAAGAAATTCGTGTCTAACGAACGTTTGGGCTCAAGAAATTTGAATTGGAGAGAGAGAGAGAGAGAGAGAGAGAGAGAGAGAGAGAGAGAGAGAGAGAGGAGAGAGAGAGAGAGAGAGAGAGAGAGAGAGAGAGAGAGAGAGAGACAGACAGACAGACAGACAGACAGACAGACAGACAGACAGAGAGGGAGGTTATTATTTAATATATATTAAGCAATATAATAATTATAAATAGTAAACCAATAGAGAAATCATTTTGAAAATGTGTGACAGTTGGAGCAGAAGGGAGGGAGGGAGGGAGGGAGGGAGGGGGGGCCGTACCAGGTGGTGATGACGTCACACACTACTACTACTGCTAGGCTTACTGGTCGTGGGGGAGGGAGGGAGGGGGGGGGGGGGGCGGGGCCATGAGGAAGGTGGTGGTGATTGTTCCTTCCTGCCTTAGGTGACATATATATATATATACATTTGGAGATGTATGTAGTAGCCCAATCCTTGGTGTATGTATGTAGTGGTGTAAAGAAAGAGTGGAGTGAGGTAACTGTTGTGGGATGGAGGAGGAGGAGGCATGGCGGGAGTGGGAGGGTTGTCGGGTGTCGCTGGGTGTAATAATTCGAGTTTAATTTGTGGAGATAGGTTATATAGTTGGAGTTGTTGGCTTTATATACCAGAGGGGACCCAGGCCTTATGCACAATGTGTGGGTTGTTATGTGGTGGTTGGGCGTAGTGTAGAGAGTGGGCGGGGGTTGGTGGGTGGGAGTGGGTGGGGTTTTTGATTGTGTATTTGTTGGTGGGCGTGTTTGTGGGGAAGGCGGGCGGGGCTGGGAGAAATGGGCGGGTAAAGGTGGCGAAAAATGTCGGGTGGTGGAGTCTGGGGGGTTTGAATATTCTCGTTTTCTGTTGGTGAGTCTTCCCACATTGTGGCTGACTAGATGGACCCTCAATCTCTCTCTCCTGACTCGTTATCTCGTTGCTCCTACTTCAACAGTGCCTCTTTACCTTCTCCATGTGTGACACACACCTACCTACACACCTGCACCTTACGTTGAGCAGGTGTGGGGAGCGTAATAAGAGCGAGAATGGTGGGTAGAGAGGCATAAATGTGTGTAACTGCAGGCGGCTGAGGGGCTGAGGGGCGGAGGGAGGTAGCCAGGCGCGCTCACCTCAACTGTGTGTGCGGTGGTGCCACAGTGGACGGCTCATCTTCGTCCATGTCCACTCCCAACCCTTTATTAACCCTCAGTGACACTCCAGGCAACAACACTGTGTCACTAGCGACACTTTTCACTGACACACTGTGGCCATAAAACACCTGCCAATACCCGCAACACCTCCCACTGGCCAGCAACGTGGCAACAACATCATCAGCTGACTGCCCCACCCACCCACCACCACCTTCCTCACTCTCTCTCTCTCGTCCAAACTACAGTTTGCACAACCAGCTTAATACTCTCACCAATTTCCCTTCTCACCAACGTTTGGGGTCACGAAATTTGGTGTCACGAACGTTGGGTCACGAAATTCGTGTCTGGGGTCACGAAATTGGTGTCTGTTGGTCACGAAATTCGTGTCTGGGGGTCACGAAATTCGTGTCTGGGGGTCAAGAAATTCGTGTCTGGGGGTCAAGAAATTCGTGTCTGGGATCAAGAAATTCGTGTCTGGGGTCAAGAAATTCGTGTCTGGGATCAAGAAATTCGTGTCTGGGTCACGAAATTCGTGTCTGGGTCAGGAAATTCGTGTCTGTTGTCACGAAATTCGTGTATGTTGTTACGAAATTCGTGTCTGGGCTCACGAAATTCGTGTCTGTTGTCACGAAATTCGTGTCTGGGGTCAAGAAATTCGTGTCTGGGATCAAGAAATTCGTGTCTGTGTCACGAAATTCATGTCTGGGGTCACGAAATTCGTGTCTGGGGGTCACGAAATTCGTGTTTGGGGGCAAGAAATTCGTGTCTGTGTCACGAAATTCGTGTCTGTTGTCACGAAATTCGTGTCTATTGTTACGAAATTCGTGTCTGGGGTCAAAAAATTCGTGTCTGGGGTCACGAAATTCGTGTCTGAGGGTCAAGAAATTCGTGTCTGGGGTCACGAAATTCGTGTCTATTGTCACGAAATTCGTGTCTGTTGTTACGAAATTCGTGTCTGGGGTCACGAAATTCGTGTCTGTTGTCACGAAATTCGTGTCTGGGGTAAAAAAATTCGTGTCTGGGGTCACGAAATTCGTGTCTGAGGGTCAAGAAATTCGTGTCTGGGGTCACGAAATTCGTGTCTATTGTCACGAAATTTGTGTCTGTTGTTACGAAATTCGTGTCTGGGGTCACGAAATTCGTGTCTGTTGTCACGAAATTCGTGTCTGGGATCAAGAAATTCGTGTCTGTGTCACGAAATTCGTGTCTGGGTCACGAAATTCGTGTCTGTTGTCACGAAATTCGTGTCTGAGGGTCAAGAAATTAGTGTCTGGGGTCACGAAATTCGTGTCTATTGTCACGAAATTTGTGTCTGTTGTTACGAAATTCGTGTCTGGGGTCACGAAATTCGTGTATGTTGTCACGAAATTCGTGTCTGGGGTCAAGAAATTCGTGTCTGGGGGCACGAAATTCGTGTCTGGGGTGAAGAAATTCGTGTCTGGGGTCAGGAAATTCGTGTCTGGGGTCAAGAAATTCGTGTCTAACGAAACGTTTGGGGTCACGAATTTGGTCTCACGAAATTCGTGTCTGGGTCACGAAATTCGTTGTCTGGAGTCAAGAAATTCGTGTCTGGGGTCAAGAAATTCGTGTCTGGGATCAAGAAATTCGTGTCTGGGTCACGAAATTCGTGTCTGTTGTCACGAAATTCGTGTCTGGGGTCAAGAAATTCGTGTCTGGGATCAAAAAATTCGTGTCTGGGTCACGAAATTCGTGTCTGGGGTCAAGAAATTCGTGTCTGGGGTCAAGAAATTCGTGTCTGGGGTCACGAAATTCGTGTCTGGGATCACGAAATTCGTGTCTGTTGTTACGAAATTCGTGTCTGGGGTCACGAAATTCGTGTCTGGGATCACGAAATTCGTCTGTTGTTACGAAATTCGTGTCTGTTGTCACGAAATTCGTGTCTGTTGTCACGAAATTCGTGTCTGGGGTCACGAAATTCGTGTCTGGGGTCACGAAATTCGTGTCTGTTGTCACGAAATTCGTGTCTGGGGTCAAGAAATTCGTGTCTGGGATAAAAAAATTCGTGTCTGGGTCACGAAATTCGTGTCTGGGGTCAGGAAATTCGTGTCTGGGGTCACGAAATTCGTGTCTAACGAACGTTTGGTCTCACGAACTGTTGGGGTCACGAATTCGTGTCTGGGTCACGAAATTCGTGTCTGGGGTCAAAAAAATTCGTGTCTGAAGCACGAAATTCGTGTCTGGGGTCAAGAAATTCGTGTCTGGGTCACGAAATTCGTGTCTGGGGTCAGGAAATTTGTGTCTGGGATCAAGAAATTCGTGTCTGGGATCAAGAAATTCGTGTCTGGGTCACGAAATTCGTGTCTGTTGTCACGAAATTCGTGTCTGGGGTCAAGAAATTCGTGTCTGGGATCAAAAATTCGTGTCTGGGTCACGAAATTCGTGTCTGGGGTCAAGAAATTCGTGTCTGGGGTCAAGAAATTCGTGTCTGGGTCACGAAATTCGTGTCTGGGATCATGAAATTCGTGTCTGGGGTCAAGAAATTCGTGTCTAACGAACGTTTGGGCTCAAGAAATTTGAATTGGAGAGAGAGAGAGAGAGAGAGAGAGAGAGAGAGAGAGAGAGAGAGAGAGAGAGAGAGAGAGAGAGAGAGAGAGAGAGAGAGAGAGAGAGAGAGACAGACAGACAGACAGACAGACAGACAGACAGACAGACAGAGAGGGAGGTTATTATTTAATATATATTAAGCAATATAATAATTATAAATAGTAAACCAATAGAGAAATCATTTTGAAAATGTGTGACAGTTGGAGCAGAAGGGAGGGAGGGAGGGAGGGAGGGAGGGGGGGCCGTACCAGGTGGTGATGACGTCACACACTACTACTACTGCTAGGCTTACTGGTCGTGGGGGAGGGAGGGAGGGGGGGGGGGGGGGGGGGCGGGGCCATGAGGAAGGTGGTGGTGATTGTTCCTTCCTGCCTTAGGTGACATATATATATATATACATTTGGAGATGTATGTAGTAGCCCAATCCTTGGTGTATGTATGTAGTGGTGTAAAGAAAGAGTGGAGTGAGGTAACTGTTGTGGGATGGAGGAGGAGGAGGCATGGCGGGAGTGGGAGGGTTGTCGGGTGTCGCTGGGTGTAATAATTCGAGTTTAATTTGTGGAGATAGGTTATATAGTTGGAGTTGTTGGCTTTATATACCAGAGGGGACCCAGGCCTTATGCACAATGTGTGGGTTGTTATGTGGTTGGTTGGGCGTAGTGTAGAGAGTGGGCGGGGGTTGGTGGGTGGGAGTGGGTGGGGTTTTTGATTGTGTATTTGTTGGTGGGCGTGTTTGTGGGGAAGGCGGGCGGGGCTGGAGAAATGGGCGGGTAAAGGTGGCGAAAAATGTCGGGTGGTGGAGTCTGGGGGGTTTGAATATTCTCGTTTTCTGTTGGTGAGTCTTCCCACATTGTGGCTGACTAGATGGACCCTCAATCTCTCTCTCCTGACTCGTTATCTCGTTGCTCCTACTTCAACAGTGCCTCTTTACCTTCTCCATGTGTGACACACACCTACCTACACACGTGCACCTTACGTTGAGCAGGTGTGGGGAGCGTAATAAGAGCGAGAATGGTGGGTAGAGAGGCATAAATGTGTGTAACTGCAGGCGGCTGAGGGGCTGAGGGGCGGAGGGAGGTAGCCAGGCGCGCTCACCTCAACTGTGTGTGCGGTGGTGCCACAGTGGACGGCTCATCTTCGTCCATGTCCACTCCCAACCCTTTATTAACCCTCAGTGACACTCCAGGCAACAACACTGTGTCACTAGCGACACTTTTCACTGACACACTGTGGCCATAAAACACCTGCCAATACCCGCAACACCTCCCACTGGCCAGCAACGTGGGCAACAACATCATCAGCTGACTGCCCCACCCACCCACCACCACCTTCCTCACTCTCTCTCTCTCGTCCAAACTACAGTTTGCACAACCAGCTTAATACTCTCACCAATTTTCCCTTCTCACCAACGTTTGGGGTCACGAAATTGGTGTGTCACGAACGTTGGGTCACGAAATTCGTGTCTGGGGTCCACGAAATTGGTGTCTGTGTCACGAAATTCGTGTCTGGGGGTCACGAAATTCGTGTCTGGGGGTCAAGAAATTCGTGTCTGGGGGTCAAGAAATTCGTGTCTGGATCAAGAAATTCGTGTCTGGGGTCAAGAAATTCGTGTCTGGGATCAAGAAATTCGTGTCTGGGTCACGAAATTCGTTGTCTGGGGTCAGGAAATTCGTGTCCTGTTGTCACGAAATTCGTGTATGTTGTTACGAAATTCGTGTCTGGGCTCACGAAATTCGTGTCTGTTGTCACGAAATTCGTGTCTGGGGTCAAGAAATTCGTGTCTGGGATCAAGAAATTCGTGTCTGTGTCACGAAATTCATGTCTGGGGTCACGAAATTCGTGTCTGGGGGTCACGAAATTCGTGTTTGGGGGCAAGAAATTCGTGGTCTGTGTCACGAAATTCGTGTCTGTTGTCACGAAATTCGTGTCTATTGTTACGAAATTCGTGTCTGGGGTCAAAAAATTCGTGTCTGGGGTCACGAAATTCGTGTCTGAGGGTCAAGAAATTCGTGTCTGGGGTCACGAAATTCGTGTCTATTGTCACGAAATTCGTGTCTGTTGTTACGAAATTCGTGTCTGGGGTCACGAAATTCGTGTCTGTTGTCACGAAATTCGTGTCTGGGGTAAAAAAATTCGTGTCTGGGGTCACGAAATTCGTGTCTGAGGGTCAAGAAATTCGTGTCTGGGGTCACGAAATTCGTGTCTATGTCACGAAATTTGTGTCTGTTGTTACGAATTCGTGTCTGGGGTCACGAAATTCGTGTCTGTTGTCACGAAATTCGTGTCTGGGATCAAGAAATTCGTGTCTGTGTCACGAAATTCGTGTCTGGGGTCACGAAATTCGTGTCTGTTGTCACGAAATTCGTGTCTGAGGGTCAAGAAATTAGTGTCTGGGGTCACGAAATTCGTGTCTATTGTCACGAAATTTGTGTCTGTTGTTACGAAATTCGTGTCTGGGGTCACGAAATTCGTGTATGTTGTCACGAAATTCGTGTCTGGGGTCAAGAAATTCGTGTCTGGGGGCACGAAATTCGTGTCTGGGGTGAAGAAATTCGTGTCTGGGGTCAGGAAATTCGTGTCTGGGGTCAAGAAATTCGTGTCTAACGAACGTTTGGGTCACGAAATTTGGTCTCACGAAATTCGTGTCTGGGGTCACGAAATTCGTGTCTGGAGTCAAGAAATTCGTGTCTGGGGTCAAGAAATTCGTGTCTGGGATCAAGAAATTCGTGTCTGGGTCACGAAATTCGTGTCTGTTGTCACGAAATTCGTGTCTGGGGTCAAGAAATTCGTGTCTGGGATCAAAAAATTCGTGTCTGGGTCACGAAATTCGTGTCTGGGGTCAAGAAATTCGTGTCTGGGGTCAAGAAATTCGTGTCTGGGGTCACGAAATTCGTGTCTGGGATCACGAAATTCGTGTCTGTTGTTACGAAATTCGTGTCTGGGGTCACGAAATTCGTGTCTGGGATCACGAAATTCGTCTGTTTGTTACGAAATTCGTGTCTGTTGTCACGAAATTCGTGTCTGTTGTCACGAAATTCGTGTCTGGGGTCACGAAATTCGTGTCTGGGGTCACGAAATTCGTGTCTGTTGTCACGAAATTCGTGTCTGGGGTCAAGAAATTCGTGTCTGGGATAAAAAAATTCGTGTCTGGGTCACGAAATTCGTGTCTGGGGTCAGGAAATTCGTGTCTGGGGTCACGAAATTCGTGTCTAACGAACGTTTGGTCTCACGAACTGTTGGGGTCACGAAATTCGTGTCTGGGGTCACGAAATTCGTGTCTGGGGTCAAAAAATTCGTGTCTGAAGCACGAAATTCGTGTCTGGGGTCAAGAAATTCGTGTCTGGGTCACGAAATTCGTGTCTGGGGTCAGGAAATTTGTGTCTGGGATCAAGAAATTCGTGTCTGGGATCAAGAAATTCGTGTCTGGGTCACGAAATTCGTGTCTGTTGTCACGAAATTCGTGTCTGGGGTCAAGAAATTCGTGTCTGGGATCAAAAAATTCGTGTCTGGGTCACGAAATTCGTGTCTGGGGTCAAGAAATTCGTGTCTGGGGTCAAGAAATTCGTGTCTGGGTCACGAAATTCGTGTCTGGGATCATGAAATTCGTGTCTGGGGTCAAGAAATTCGTGTCTAACGAACGTTTGGGCTCAAGAAATTTGAATTGGAGAGAGAGAGAGAGAGAGAGAGAGAGAGAGAGAGAGAGAGAGAGAGAGAGAGAGAGAGAGAGAGAGAGAGAGAGAGAGAGAGAGAGAGACAGACAGACAGACAGACAGACAGACAGACAGACAGACAGAGAGGGAGGTTATTATTTAATATATATTAAGCAATATAATAATTATAAATAGTAAACCAATAGAGAAATCATTTTGAAAATGTGTGACAGTTGGAGCAGAAGGGAGGGAGGGAGGGAGGGAGGGAGGGGGGGCCGTACCAGGTGGTGATGACGTCACACACTACTACTACTGCTAGGCTTACTGGTCGTGGGGGAGGGAGGGGGGGGGGGGGGGCGGGGCCATGAGGAAGGTGGTGGTGATTGTTCCTTCCTGCCTTAGGTGACATATATATATATACATTTGGAGATGTATGTAGTAGCCCAATCCTTGGTGTATGTATGTAGTGGTGTAAAGAAAGAGTGGAGTGAGGTAACTGTTGTGGGATGGAGGAGGAGGCATGGCGGGAGTGGGAGGGTTGTCGGGTGTCGCTGGGTGTAATAATTCGAGTTTAATTTGTGGAGATAGGTTATATAGTTGGAGTTGTTGGCTTTATATACCAGAGGGGACCCAGGCCTTATGCACAATGTGTGGGTTGTTATGTGGTGGTTGGGCGTAGTGTAGAGAGTGGGCGGGGGTTGGGGGTGGGAGTGGGTGGGGTTTTTGATTGTGTATTTGTTGGTGGGCGTGTTTGTGGGGAAGGCGGGCGGGGCTGGGAGAAATGGGCGGGTAAAGGTGGCGAAAAATGTCGGGTGGTGGAGTCTGGGGGGTTTGAATATTCTCGTTTTCTGTTGGTGAGTCTTCCCACATTGTGGCTGACTAGATGGACCCTCAATCTCTCTCTCCTGACTCGTTATCTCGTTGCTCCTACTTCAACAGTGCCTCTTTACCTTCTCCATGTGTGACACACACCTACCTACACACCTGCACCTTACGTTGAGCAGGTGTGGGGAGCGTAATAAGAGCGAGAATGGTGGGTAGAGAGGCATAAATGTGTGTAACTGCAGGCGGCTGAGGGGAGAGGGAGGTAGCCAGGCGCGCTCACCTCAACTGTGTGTGCGGTGGTGCCACAGTGGACGGCTCATCTTCGTCCATGTCCACTCCCAACCCTTTATTAACCCTCAGTGACACTCCAGGCAACAACACTGTGTCACTAGCGACACTTTTCACTGACACACTGTGGCCATAAAACACCTGCCAATACCCGCAACACCTCCCACTGGCCAGCAACGTGGCAACAACATCATCAGCTGACTGCCCCACCCACCCACCACCACCTTCCTCACTCTCTCTCTCTCGTCCAAACTACAGTTTGCACAACCAGCTTAATACTCTCACCAATTTCCCTTCTCACCAACGTTTGGGGTCACGAAATTTGGTGTCACGAACGTTGGGTCACGAAATTCGTGTCTGGGGTCACGAAATTGGTGTCTGGGGGTCACGAAATTCGTGTCTGGGGGTCAAGAAATTCGTGTCTGGGGTCAAGAAATTCGTGTCTGGGATCAAGAAATTCGTGTCTGGGATCAAGAAATTCGTGTCTGCGTCACGAAATTCGTGTCTGGGGTCAAGAAATTCGTGTCTGGGATCAAAAAATTCGTGTCTGGGTCACGAAATTCGTGTCTGGGGTCAAGAAATTCGTGTCTGGGGTCAAGAAATTCGTGTCTGGGGTCACGAAATTCGTGTCTATTGTCACGAAATTTGTGTCTGTTGTTACAAAATTCGTGTCTGTGGTCACGAAATTCGTGTCTGTTGTCACGAAATTCGTGTCTGGGGTCAAGAAATTCGTGTCTGGGATCAAGAAATTCGTGTCTGGGTCACGAAATTCGTGTCTGGGGTCAAGAAATTCGTGTCTGGGGTCAAGAAATTCGTGTCTGGGATCAAGAAATTCGTGTCTGGGATCAAGAAATTCGTGTCTGGGTCACGAAATTCGTGTCTGGGGTCAAGAAATTCGTGTCTGGGATCAAAAATTCGTGTCTGGGTCACGAAATTCGTGTCTGGGGTCAAGAAATTCGTGTCTGGGGTCAAGAAATTCGTGTCTGGGGTCACGAAATTCGTGTCTATTGTCACGAAATTTGTGTCTGTTGTTACAAAATTCGTGTCTGGGGTCACGAAATTCGTGTCTGTTGTCACGAAATTCGTGTCTGGGGTCAAGAAATTCGTGTCTGGGATCAAGAAATTCGTGTCTGGGTCACGAAATTCGTGTCTGGGGGTCAAGAAATTCGTGTCTGGGGTCAAGAAATTCGTGTCTGGGATCAAGAAATTCGTGTCTGGGATCAAGAAATTCGTGTCTGGGTCACGAAATTCGTGTCTGTTGTCACGAAATTCGTGTCTGGGGTCAAGAAATTCGTGTCTGGGTCACGAAATTCGTGTCTGGGGTCAGGAAATTCGTGTCTAACGAACGTTTGGTCTCACGAACTGTTGGGGTCACGAAATTCGTGTCTGGGGTCACGAAATTCGTGTCTGGGGTCAAAAAATTCGTGTCTGGGGCACGAAATTCGTGTCTGGGGTCAAGAAATTCGTGTCTGGGTCACGAAATTCGTGTCTGGGGTCAGGAAATTCGTGTATGTTGTCACGAAATTCGTGTCTGTTGTCACGAAATTCGTGTCTGGGGTCAAGAAATTCGTGTCTGGGTCACGAAAATCGTGTCTGGGGTCAGGAAATTCGTGTCTGGGGTCACGAAATTCGTGTATGTTGTCACGAAATTCGTGTCTGGGGTCAAGAAATTCGTGTCTGGGTCACGAAATTCGTGTCTGGGATCATGAAATTCGTGTCTGGGGTCAAGAAATTCGTGTCTGGGTCACGAAATTCGTGTCTGGGATCATGAAATTCGTGTCTGGGGTCAAGAAATTCGTGTCTAACGAACGTTTGGGCTCAAGAAATTTGAATTGGAGAGAGAGAGAGAGAGAGAGAGAGAGAGAGAGAGAGAGAGAGAGAGAGAGAGAGAGAGAGAGAGAGAGAGAGAGAGAGAGAGAGAGAGAGAGAGAGAGAGAGAGAGACAGACAGACAGACAGACAGACAGACAGAGAGGGAGGTTATTATTTAATATATATTAAGCAATATAATAATTATAAATAGTAAACCAATAGAGAAATCATTTTGAAAATGTGTGACAGTTGGAGCAGAGGGAGGGGGAGGGAGGGGGGGGCCGTACCAGGCGGTGATGACGTCACACACTACTACTACTGCTAGGCTTACTGGTCGTGGGGAGGGAGGGAGGGGGGGGGGGGGGCGGGGCCATGAGGAAGGTGGTGGTGATTGTTCCTTCCTGCCTTAGGTGACATATATATATACATTTGGAGATGTATGTAGTAGCCCAATCCTTGGTATGTATGTATGTAGTGGTGTAAAGAAAGAGTGGAGTGAGGTAACTGTTGTGGGATGGAGGAGGAGGCATGGCGGGAGTGGGAGGGTTGTCGGGTGTCGCTGGGTGTAATAATTCGAGTTTAATTTGTGGAGATAGGTTATATAGTTGGAGTTGTTGGCTTTATATACCAGAGGGGACCCAGGCCTTATGCACAATGTGTGGGTTGTTATGTGGTGGTTGGGCGTAGTGTAGAGAGTGGGCGGGGGTTGGTGGGTGGGAGTGGGTGGGGTTTTTGATTGTGTATTTGTTGGTGGGCGTGTTTGTGGGGAAGGCGGGCGGGGCTGGGAGAAATGGGCGGGTAAAGGTGGCGAAAAATGTCGGGTGGTGGAGTCTGGGGGGGTTTGAATATTCTCGTTTTCTGTTGGTGAGTCTTCCCACATTGTGGCTGACTAGATGGACCCTCAATCTCTCTCTCCTGACTCGTTATCTCGTTGCTCCTACTTCAACAGTGCCTCTTTACCTTCTCCATGTGTGACACACACCTACCTACACACCTGCACCTTACGTTGAGCAGGTGTGGGGAGCGTAATAAGAGCGAGAATGGTGGGTAGAGAGGCATAAATGTGTGTAACTGCAGGCGGCTGAGGGGCGGAGGGAGGTAGCCAGGCGCGCTCACCTCAACTGTGTGTGTGCGGTGGTGCCACAGTGGACGGCTCATCTTCGTCCATGTCCACTCCCAACCCTTTATTAACCCTCAGTGACACTCCAGGCAACAACACTGTGTCACTAGCGACACTTTTCACTGACACACTGTGGCCATAAAACACCTGCCAATACCCGCAACACCTCCCACTGGCCAGCAACGTGGCAACAACATCATCAGCTGACTGCCCCACCCACCCACCACCACCTTCCTCACTCTCTCTCTCTCGTCCAAACTACAGTTTGCACAACCAGCTTAATACTCTCACCAATTTCCCTTCTCACCAACGTTTGGGGTCACGAAATTTGGTGTCACGAACGTTGGGTCACGAAATTCGTGTCTGGGGTCACGAAATTGGTGTCTGGGGGTCACGAAATTCGTGTCTGGGGGTCAAGAAATTCGTGTCTGGGGTCAAGAAATTCGTGTCTGGGATCAAGAAATTCGTGTCTGGGATCAAGAAATTCGTGTCTGCGTCACGAAATTCGTGTCTGGGGTCAAGAAATTCGTGTCTGGGATCAAAAAATTCGTGTCTGGGTCACGAAATTCGTGTCTGGGGTCAAGAAATTCGTGTCTGGGGTCAAGAAATTCGTGTCTGGGGTCACGAAATTCGTGTCTATTGTCACGAAATTTGTGTCTGTTGTTACAAAATTCGTGTCTGTGGTCACGAAATTCGTGTCTGTTGTCACGAAATTCGTGTCTGGGGTCAAGAAATTCGTGTCTGGGATCAAGAAATTCGTGTCTGGGTCACGAAATTCGTGTCTGGGGTCAAGAAATTCGTGTCTGGGGTCAAGAAATTCGTGTCTGGGATCAAGAAATTCGTGTCTGGGATCAAGAAATTCGTGTCTGGGTCACGAAATTCGTGTCTGGGGTCAAGAAATTCGTGTCTGGGATCAAAAAATTCGTGTCTGGGTCACGAAATTCGTGTCTGGGGTCAAGAAATTCGTGTCTGGGGTCAAGAAATTCGTGTCTGGGGTCACGAAATTCGTGTCTATTGTCACGAAATTTGTGTCTGTTGTTACAAAATTCGTGTCTGGGGTCACGAAATTCGTGTCTGTTGTCACGAAATTCGTGTCTGGGGTCAAGAAATTCGTGTCTGGGATCAAGAAATTCGTGTCTGGGTCACGAAATTCGTGTCTGGGGGTCAAGAAATTCGTGTCTGGGGTCAAGAAATTCGTGTCTGGGATCAAGAAATTCGTGTCTGGGATCAAGAAATTCGTGTCTGGGTCACGAAATTCGTGTCTGTTGTCACGAAATTCGTGTCTGGGGTCAAGAAATTCGTGTCTGGGTCACGAAATTCGTGTCTGGGGTCAGGAAATTCGTGTCTAACGAACGTTTGGTCTCACGAACTGTTGGGGTCACGAAATTCGTGTCTGGGGTCACGAAATTCGTGTCTGGGGTCAAAAAATTCGTGTCTGGGGCACGAAATTCGTGTCTGGGGTCAAGAAATTCGTGTCTGGGTCACGAAATTCGTGTCTGGGGTCAGGAAATTCGTGTATGTTGTCACGAAATTCGTGTCTGTTGTCACGAAATTCGTGTCTGGGGTCAAGAAATTCGTGTCTGGGTCACGAAAATCGTGTCTGGGGTCAGGAAATTCGTGTCTGGGGTCACGAAATTCGTGTATGTTGTCACGAAATTCGTGTCTGGGGTCAAGAAATTCGTGTCTGGGTCACGAAATTCGTGTCTGGGATCATGAAATTCGTGTCTGGGGTCAAGAAATTCGTGTCTGGGTCACGAAATTCGTGTCTGGGATCATGAAATTCGTGTCTGGGGTCAAGAAATTCGTGTCTAACGAACGTTTGGGCTCAAGAAATTTGAATTGGAGAGAGAGAGAGAGAGAGAGAGAGAGAGAGAGAGAGAGAGAGAGAGAGAGAGAGAGAGAGAGAGAGAGAGAGAGAGAGAGAGAGAGAGAGAGAGAGAGACAGACAGACAGACAGACAGACAGACAGACAGAGAGGGAGGTTATTATTTAATATATATTAAGCAATATAATAATTATAAATAGTAAACCAATAGAGAAATCATTTTGAAAATGTGTGACAGTTGGAGCAGAAGGAGGGAGAGGAGGGAGGGGGGGGGCCGTACCAGGTGGTGATGACGTCACACACTACTACTACTGCTAGGCTTACTGGTCGTGGGGGAGGGAGGGGGGGGGGGGGGGGCGGGGCCATGAGGAAGGTGGTGGTGATTGTTCCTTCCTGCCTTAGGTGACATATATATATATATACATTTGGAGATGTATGTAGTAGCCCAATCCTTGGTGTATGTATGTAGTGGTGTAAAGAAAGAGTGGAGTGAGGTAACTGTTGTGGGATGGAGGAGGAGGCATGGCGGGAGTGGGAGGGTTGTCGGGTGTCGCTGGGTGTAATAATTCGAGTTTAATTTGTGGAGATAGGTTATATAGTTGGAGTTGTTGGCTTTATATACCAGAGGGGACCCAGGCCTTATGCACAATGTGTGGGTTGTTATGTGGTGGTTGGGCGTAGTGTAGAGAGTGGGCGGGGGTTGGTGGGTGGGAGTGGGTGGGGTTTTTGATTGTGTATTTGTTGGTGGGCGTGTTTGTGGGGAAGGCGGGCGGGGCTGGGAGAAATGGGCGGGTAAAGGTGGCGAAAAATGTCGGGTGGTGGAGTCTGGGGGGGTTTGAATATTCTCGTTTTCTGTTGGTGAGTCTTCCCACATTGTGGCTGACTAGATGGACCCTCAATCTCTCTCTCCTGACTCGTTATCTCGTTGCTCCTACTTCAACAGTGCCTCTTTACCTTCTCCATGTGTGACACACACCTACCTACACACCTGCACCTTACGTTGAGCAGGTGTGGGGAGCGTAATAAGAGCGAGAATGGTGGGTAGAGAGGCATAAATGTGTGTAACTGCAGGCGGCTGAGGGGCAGAGGGAGGTAGCCAGGCGCGCTCACCTCAACTGTGTGTGTGTGCGCGGTGGTGCCACAGTGGACGGCTCATCTTCGTCCATGTCCACTCCCAACCCTTTATTAACCCTCAGTGACACTCCAGGCAACAACACTGTGTCACTAGCGACACTTTTCACTGACACACTGTGGCCATAAAACACCTGCCAATACCCGCAACACCTCCCACTGGCCAGCAACGTGGCAACAACATCATCAGCTGACTGCCCCACCCACCCACCACCACCTTCCTCACTCTCTCTCTCTCGTCCAAACTACAGTTTGCACAACCAGCTTAATACTCTCACCAATTTCCCTTCTCACCAACGTTTGGGGTCACGAAATTTGGTGTCACGAACGTTGGGTCACGAAATTCGTGTCTGGGGTCACGAAATTGGTGTCTGGGGGTCACGAAATTCGTGTCTGGGGGTCAAGAAATTCGTGTCTGGGGTCAAGAAATTCGTGTCTGGGATCAAGAAATTCGTGTCTGGGATCAAGAAATTCGTGTCTGCGTCACGAAATTCGTGTCTGGGGTCAAGAAATTCGTGTCTGGGATCAAAAAATTCGTGTCTGGGTCACGAAATTCGTGTCTGGGGTCAAGAAATTCGTGTCTGGGGTCACGAAATTCGTGTCTATTGTCACGAAATTTGTGTCTGTTGTTACAAAATTCGTGTCTGTGGTCACGAAATTCGTGTCTGTTGTCACGAAATTCGTGTCTGGGGTCAAGAAATTCGTGTCTGGGATCAAGAAATTCGTGTCTGGGTCACGAAATTCGTGTCTGGGGTCAAGAAATTCGTGTCTGGGGTCAAGAAATTCGTGTCTGGGATCAAGAAATTCGTGTCTGGGATCAAGAAATTCGTGTCTGGGTCACGAAATTCGTGTCTGGGGTCAAGAAATTCGTGTCTGGGATCAAAAAATTCGTGTCTGGGTCACGAAATTCGTGTCTGGGATCAAGAAATTCGTGTCTGGGTCACGAAATTCGTGTCTGGGGGTCAAGAAATTCGTGTCTGGGGTCAAGAAATTCGTGTCTGGGTCAAGAAATTCGTGTCTGGGATCAAGAAATTCGTGTCTGGGTCACGAAATTCGTGTCTGGGGTCAAGAAATTCGTGTCTGGGATCAAAAATTCGTGTCTGGGTCACGAAATTCGTGTCTGGGGTCAAGAAATTCGTGTCTGGGGTCAAGAAATTCGTGTCTGGGTCACGAAATTCGTGTCTATTGTCACGAAATTTGTGTCTGTGTTACAAAATTCGTGTCTGGGTCACGAAATTCGTGTCTGTTGTCACGAAATTCGTGTCTGGGGTCAAATTCGTGTCTGGGATCAGAAATTCGTGTCTGGGGTCACGAAATTCGTGTCTGGGGTCAAGAAATTCGTGTCTGGGGTCAGAAATTCGTGTCTGGGATCAAGAAATTCGTGTCTGGGATCAGAAATTCGTGTCTGGGTCACGAAATTCGTGTCTGTTGTCACGAAATTCGTGTCTGGGGTCAAGAAATTCGTGTCTGGGTCACGAAATTCGTGTCTGGGGTCAGGAAATTCGTGTCTAACGAACGTTTGGTCTCACGAACTGTTGGGGTCACGAAATTCGTGTCTGGGGTCACGAAATTCGTGTCTGGGGTCAAAAATTCGTGTCTGGGGCACGAAATTCGTGTCTGGGGTCAAGAAATTCGTGTCTGGGTCACGAAATTCGTGTCTGGGGTCAGGAAATTCGTGTATGTTGTCACGAAATTCGTGTCTGTTGTCACGAAATTCGTGTCTGGGTCAAGAAATTCGTGTCTGGGTCACGAAAATCGTGTCTGGGGTCAGGAAATTCGTGTCTGGGGTCACGAAATTCGTGTATGTTGTCACGAAATTCGTGTCTGGGGTCAAGAAATTCGTGTCTGGGTCACGAAATTCGTGTCTGGGATCATGAAATTCGTGTCTGGGGTCAAGAAATTCGTGTCTGGGTCACGAAATTCGTGTCTGGGATCATGAAATTCGTGTCTGGGGTCAAGAAATTCGTGTCTAACGAACGTTTGGGCTCAAGAAATTTGAATTGGAGAGAGAGAGAGAGAGAGAGAGAGAGAGAGAGAGAGAGAGAGAGAGAGAGAGAGAGAGAGAGAGAGAGAGAGAGAGAGAGAGAGAGAGAGAGAGAGAGAGAGAGACAGACAGACAGACAGACAGACAGACAGACAGAGAGGGAGGTTATTATTTAATATATATTAAGCAATATAATAATTATAAATATTAAACCCAATAGAGAAATCATTTTGAAAATGTGTGACAGTTGGAGCAGAAGGGAGGGAGGAGGGAGGGAGGGAGGGGGGGCCGTACCAGGTGGTGATGACGTCACACACTACTACTACTGCTAGGCTTACTGGTCGTGGGGGAGGGAGGGAGGGGGGGGGGGGGGGGGGCGGGGCCATGAGGAAGGTGGTGGTGATTGTTCCTTCCTGCCTTAGGTGACATATATATATATATACATTTGGAGATGTATGTAGTAGCCCAATCCTTGGTGTATGTATGTAGTGGTGTAAAGAAAGAGTGGA
>NW_027189773.1:82500-92867 GCF_040958095.1 Procambarus clarkii | reverse complement strand
TCACCTTGGTTATCTCATCATCATCATGGTAGAAGCAAAGCCTACCAAGAAGGCTGCGGCTGCTGCTGTGGTGGCCACCACCAGGAAACCTCGCGTCCAGGTTGCTCACCCGAAAACTAGTCAAATGGTTCTAGCCGCGGTCGCAGCACTCAAAGACCGTAAGGGCTCGTCTCTACAAGCAATCAAGAAGTACGTTGTTGCCAACAACAAAGTCGAGGCTGCCAAGATCGCCATTTACATCCGAAGATTTCTCAAGAAAGCAGTGGCTGACGGCATTCTTGTTCAGACCAAGGGAAGTGGAGCTAGTGGATCATTCAAGCTGGCCGTAGCAGAGAAGAGGGCCGTTCTAACTCCCAAGAAAGCCACCACAACCAAGAAACCATCTACAGCAGCAAAGAAGGCCGTGGTAACTCCCAAGAAAGCCGCCACAAGCAACAAACCACCTACAGCCTTGAAAAAGAAGCAGCAGCAGCAGCTTGTTGTTGGGAACAAAAAGCCCAAAATAAAGAGAGCTTCAAAATCTCCCAAACCACCCAAGGCAAAGAAAGCTGTCAAGAAAACAACAAAGGCAAAATAAACGATGACATGCAAGCAGCATGAATACACATGACAATAAACATCCAGGCCTCCCCCCTCAGTGGAGGGGCCTCATATGATTCCAAAAAGAGTTTAGTTTTGTAGACAAATAAATCATTACTTTTGGGGTAGATTTACTCTGTATATTATATATATATATATATATATATATATATATATATATATATATATATATATATATATATATATATATATATATATATTTATATATACACATGGGTGAGGTGATATGGTACCAAAGTTTTGGGTAAGGTGATTGACATTTACACAAGATAAAACACGAACCAATGGGAATAAAAACATAAGAATGGAAGTAACTGCAGAAGGCCTATTGGCCCATAACACAAGCACTTCCTCTTGATGCTTCTATATTGGTTCGGAGTCTTGAAGCTATAATATATATATATATATATATATATATATATATATATATATATATATATTATATATATATATATATATATATATATATATATATATATTATATATATATATATATATATATATATATATATATTATATATATATAATATATGCACACAAAACTAAATAGTCTTGTTAGACAAATTGCCCCTATTAGAGGCAAGTTGACTAACAAGCCGAATGACTGCAATTGTTTTGAATTTGAGTTAAATCTAACATAGAAATGTAATCAAACCTAACCTAACCTATGCTAACCCAAGCTAAGCTAACCTAACCTAACCTAAGCTAACCCAAGCTAAGCTAAGCTAACCTAACCTAACCTAACCTAACCTAAGCTAACCTAACCTAACCTAACCTAACCTAACCTAACCTAACCCAGCAATTCATGATCTTAATATAATACTGTTAATTGGATAAACCAATTTGGAAAGAAATGTTCGAAAATAACAAAATTAACTGTGCTTGTTAGGAAAATTGGGCCTTGCATACTTGTCCCAATAGTGTGGTTCTCGCTTTTAGGTACGACATAAACGTATACCTAAGTTGAGAGAGAAAAGATTCGCACTCAAACATGCATATCGATTGCCAGTCCTGAATTCTGGGTAGATATTCGTGTCCTCCCTTTTCATTTACCATCATTTGGATACTATCAAAACAGCTCTGAGAAGGATAAAATGAATAAAACGGGTAGCTCACTCATGTAAAAAGGAAGAGTTGGGAAAGATCTCTCTCTCTCTCTCTCTCTCTCTCCCCCTCACCCCCCACCAATGATCCTGCTCTGCTAGTATATAACGTAACAAACCTTCCCCCCCCCCCCCTCCCTCCCCAATCAGAGTCCCTTTAAGCATGCGAGGATAAAAAATAGATTTCATAAGACCCAATGTGCTAGCTGATATCAAAACAATTTATGTTATCGTCTATTAAGCCCTTCAGTAAAAAAGTATAGGGACCTAATTAGGTCCCGTTTTGAGGTGGTGGTGGGTGGAATCGATGGATTAGCCAAGCTCTTATCCGCCGAATCCGTAGAGGGTACGACCCTGGCGCTTCAGAGCGTACACCACGTCCATAGCAGTGACGGTCTTCCTCTTGGCGTGTTCCGTGTAGGTTACAGCATCACGGATGACGTTCTCGAGGAACACCTTCAGGACGCCACGGGTCTCTTCGTAGATGAGACCCGAAATACGCTTCACGCCGCCACGACGAGCTAAGCGACGAATAGCGGGCTTGGTGATGCCCTGGATGTTGTCACGTAGCACCTTACGATGACGCTTGGCGCCACCCTTTCCGAGTCCCTTGCCTCCCTTGCCGCGTCCAGTCATGGTGTTGAAGTTGTGTGAATCGAATTGACGAATGCCCGCACGATTTCCCGACTATATCCCATCAAGCGGACGTACTAGTAGCATTGCAACTCCTGCCTGCCCTTACTTTACGCTTGTGGTCGAGTAGACACGGCTTTCTCACAACGCTTTCAAAACTGCAGTTGCCTACTCGTCTGTTTCACGTCCCTGTGAAATGACTTTTGCACAAATCCAAAAAATAGAGCAAAATCAGCGATAATAGTGATTGAGGTGAGCCGCCTGTTGGCTGCAGCCAGAGGAAGGAGGGGAGGGGCAACGGGGTGACGTAGGCGAGTCGAGCAGCCAATGGCGCTCGAGCAAGCGCCTCGAGACGGCGTATATAAGCAAAAATTTTTCGGCGCCGGCCATCACAAACCACAGTTGTTCACCATGGCTCGCACCAAGCAGACTGCTCGCAAGTCCACGGGAGGCAAGGCTCCTCGTAAGCAGCTGGCCACCAAGGCAGCACGCAAGTCTGCTCCTGCCACAGGGGGTGTGAAGAAGCCTCACCGTTACAGGCCCGGAACGGTCGCCCTGCGTGAGATCCGTCGTTACCAGAAGAGCACCGAGTTGCTCATCAGGAAACTTCCCTTCCAGCGTCTGGTGCGCGAGATTGCCCAGGACTTCAAGACCGATCTTCGCTTCCAGTCGTCTGCCGTCATGGCTTTACAGGAGGCATCCGAGGCTTACCTGGTCGGTCTCTTCGAGGACACTAACCTCTGTGCCATCCACGCCAAGCGTGTCACCATCATGCCAAAGGACATTCAGCTTGCTCGCCGTATCCGTGGAGAGCGTGCATAAGCTAAATCGACCACCCTAGTATACACCAAACTCGGCCCTTCTCAGGGCCAAAATATCCTTCTAAGGAGATTTCAGACATTCCTAGCATAATTTAGGTGTCATACATACATGTGATATCAATAAATCAAGTCATTTGTAGTACAACCTGTTCTCTTACAAACAAAACGCCGTCGCTTTTCACTCTTATGCACTGTCAAGGATCACCCCCCCCCCCCCCCAAAATAAAAATTGTCATACTGTACTAGAAATAAAAGCAGCTTGTATAAGTGACATATACTGTCCAGTCCTGTTTTATTCTGTTTTCGGTCCTCTGGCTTAATCTGTTAAGTTAGGAGATGACATTTTAAATTAACCGTTTTCTTGACATTTTCAAACCTAAGAGGGTGGCCTGCATAGTAATCCTAATGTGGAACATAACAATGAATCTCTAATCTCTAGAAAAAAGATACCGAGTGCTTATATGTGTTGAGAGAGAGAGAGAGAGAGAGAGAGAGAGAGAGAGAGAGAGAGAGAGAGAGAGAGAGAGAGAGAGAGAGAGAGAGACACACAGACAAGATAGACAAGACAGACAGACAGAGACAGACAGACAGACAGACAGACAGACAGACAGACAGACAGGCAGGCAGGCAGGCAGACAGACAGACAGACAGACAGACAGACAGACAGACAGACACTGAGAGAGAGAAACACACACAGACAGTTTCATAAATATTCTCATTTTATAGCTATTTGCTTTCAGTGACAGAGGTTTTTGTTATAATAGTATTGGTGTCTAACACTCACAATCTCTTTAGAAATTAAAGTGTGGCTCCAATGGAGCCGAGTTTGTTGGTTTGAGGCCAAGCCACCACCACAGGGCAGTAAGTAAGCCGTTTACTTGGAGGAGGTGTACTTGGTGACGGCCTTAGTGCCCTCAGAGACGGCGTGCTTGGCCAGTTCTCCGGGCAACAGGAGCCTTACAGCCGTCTGGATCTCCCGACTGGTAATGGTGGAACGCTTGTTGTAGTGGGCCAGGCGAGAAGCCTCGGCGGCGATGCGCTCGAAGATGTCGTTCACGAACGAGTTCATGATCGACATGGCTTTGGAAGAGATACCAGTGTCGGGGTGGACCTGCTTCAGCACTTTGTAGATGTAGATGCTGTAGCTCTCCTTCCTCCTGCGCTTCTTTTTCTTATCGCCCTTGGCAATGGCCTTCTGGGCCTTTCCGGCCTTCTTGGCAGCCTTTCCAGATGCCTTGGGTGGCATGATGATGCTCGTGCTGGCTGGCGTTGCGATACAATAATGAACTTTTGCGCGAGGCGAGCTTTCCTTTTATATCCCGCTCGCGACTCAGCTCAGAGCGGGTCGCGTGGCGGAGCGCGCTGATTGGTCAGTGGCGGGCTCCCTTGATCCTGAGCGGGGTATATAACACGAAGCTCGATCTGCGAGCCCGCATAAAACACCACAAACCCACAACAGCAGCAGCAATGTCAGGACGCGGCAAGGGAGGCAAAGTGAAGGGCAAGTCAAAGTCTCGCTCCAGCAGGGCCGGACTTCAGTTCCCCGTGGGCAGAATTCACCGTCTGCTGCGTAAGGGCAACTACGCCGAACGCGTCGGTGCTGGCGCTCCTGTCTACCTGGCAGCCGTCATGGAATACCTCGCTGCCGAAGTTCTGGAGCTCGCCGGTAACGCCGCACGTGACAACAAGAAGACCCGTATCATCCCACGTCACTTGCAGTTGGCCATCCGCAACGACGAAGAACTCAACAAACTTCTGTCTGGCGTAACCATTGCACAGGGAGGTGTTCTTCCAAACATTCAGGCAGTTCTTTTGCCAAAGAAGACAGAGAAGAAGTAAGCACTTCTGCCACCCACCACGACAAATACCATAACCAGGCTCCATCCGGAGCCACACACACTTTAATAGAGAGATTCAAGTAGACAATCAACTTTCAAACATTAATAATAACATTTATATTGATTTCATTTGGAATGTGTACATAACAAACAAACAAACAAAACAAAATTATAGGGGATATTCAGCATCACTTGGAATATTAACCAATCATATAAATCCAATATATATTTTATATTTTACTTTAAGCGAGGAATTCATATTCTATTAATTTTTAATCATACAAATGAACAAAAGCAATTCTTCACTAGACGTAATGAATGAATAAATGATCAAGGTTTTAATGTGTTTCATGAATATATATATATATATATATATATATATATATATATATATATATATATATATATATATATATATATATATATATATTAATACTTGTGAACCAGAATATGTTTGAGCAGCAGCGATCGTGCCTGCCATTGGCCGAAGTGCAACAATTCAAATAATTTAAAGGGCCTGCTCGGGTATATAAGAGAGGCTGGGAGACTGGGGCCGGTGGTGGGTGATGGGTGATGAGTGATGGTGTGGTGTGGTATGGTGTTGTTAAGAGTTGATTTACGGCCAGCCAGCCAGCTGCAGCCAAGGCAGGGCAGGGCAGGGCAAGGCAAGGCAAGGCAAGGCAAGGCAAGGCAAGGCAATAACAGAACAGGACAGGACAGGACAGGCAAGGCAAGGCAAGGCAAGGCAAGGCAAGCAGGCGGGCGGGCAGGCGGGCGGGCGGGCAGGCGGGCGGGCGGGCGGGCGGGCGGGCGGGCGGGCGGCCAGCCAGCCAGCCAGCCAGCCAGCCAGCCAGCCAGGCAGGCAGGCAGGCAGGCAGGCAGGCAGGCAGGCAGGCAGGCAGCAGGCAGCCAGCCAGCCAGCCAGCCAGCCAGCCAGCCAGCCAGCCAGCCAGCCAGCCAGCCAGCCAGCCAGCCACTCCCACTTTGTATTTATATGCATTCAATTTATATTCAAACATTATATATGTTAAGGGCCTAGTTTTAGTGTTTATTTTAAAAATGACAAACATCGAGTCGTTTTACCAGTCCTTTAGCGTTAACAGTGATGCATTTTAAAACTGAACAGAAATCACCTTTTCTGGATATATCAAATATCGAATCCGCTTAATGTGCCTACAATTCAATCATTCAAAAAATACATAATTTACATCATGCCTTTTCATAGAACAGACAATAAGATTTGAGACAATAAGAACTTTACTTTTATAACTAAAGTTGCACAATTATACCAACTCTATGGTGGCTGGGTGGTAAGGTGTGTGGCTGGTGTTTTGGAAGTCGCGAGTTCAAACGACCCAATGGGAGTACTTTTTTTTTTTGCCATACAATCTTCCTAATACTATTATGTAGGTGTGTGTGTGTGTGTGTTTTTATTCATTCTTTGGTTTTATAGATGACATACATATTGACTCCTTTTACCGGTCCTTAATTAGGCTCTGGGGAAGCAATGGTGGTGGTGCATTTAAAACTAAACCAAAA
The DNA here is from genome assembly GCF_040958095.1 of Procambarus clarkii. Taxonomy (NCBI): domain Eukaryota; kingdom Metazoa; phylum Arthropoda; class Malacostraca; order Decapoda; family Cambaridae; genus Procambarus; species Procambarus clarkii. The sequence continues at coordinate 86,333 of NW_027189773.1, read as the reverse complement.
ATCACCAGTTCTGGACGCGTCAAATATCATATCCGCTTAATGTGTCTACAACCTAATTACTTAAAACTACACTATTTAATTCATTCATATCATGTGCATATTGGTCATTATGCTCATACAACCGACATCAAAATTTATTTTCATTATTAGAATCATACATTTCATCAAGTAATACAGATACAAAGAGATTTTCTTTCTGAGAAGACCGTTAGTATTGGCTGGCTGGCAGGCAGGCAGGCATTTGAGGGTTATTATTTCGCCTGTTGATTGGGGGGAGGGTTGATGTGTTAGGGGGTTTTCGGTTAGGTGTGGTGGTGGTGATTGGTGGTGATTGGTGGTGATTGGTGGTGGTGGTGATTGGTGGTGAGTAGTGGTGGTGGTGGTGAGTAGTGGTAGTGTGGTGGTGGTGGTGGTGGTGGTGGTAGTAGGTGGGAGGGGGGGGGGGGGAAGGGGACTGATGGTCTGTGGATTCCTTCTCCGTACCCCTTACATATAAGCAAAAACATGCCTTCCTGTGGGTATAGAAACATTAACACAAATTATATATGTAACTGATATTGTAGCCTTTTAAACAGAAAAGATTTGTACATACAAATACTTTTAAATTATCATTTATTTGTGGAAATGGCATTTACGTCATTAAATTGATACCTCAGCATCAAGCTTGTGTCCTGCAGCTGTGGTCCAGTGGTAAAGTGTATATAAGTGATGCGTATTCTTGGAGTTGCGAGTTCAAACCCGGATTAAGCTATATATATATAATATATATATATATATATATATATATATATATATATATATATATATAAAACAACATGTTTTGTTTTGGTTGTTTGTTTTTGTATAAAGCCTCACACACTATATTAAGCGAGTTTGTTTTAAACATGACATACATATTAATTCATTTTACCAGGCCTTATTCCACACAACTCCGTGAATTTCCCGTGGAGCCAGCCATTCAAACAAAAACAAACGAAACAAAACAAAACAAAACAAAAAACATTATTGCCAACAGCATTTGGTGTTCCCAGGCGGTCACCCATCCAAGTACTAACCAAACCCAACGTTGCTTAACTTCGCTGATCGGACGAGAAGCGGTGTTCTCAACGTGGTATGGCCGTTGGCATGAGACTGCCTACACATTGTGGCTAATAACCAACTCTTTTTAGTCATCACGGCAGGATACGGACCTTCTTGTGGTGTCTTAATGGTAATTGTATCCTAACATATTTTTGTCTCCTTGGCATGGATATTTAACATCGTTTATTCAGTCTTGGGTTTATGTTCTTTCGCCATTTACAGACATTTTACATCTACCTACTTCCTCAGCCTGCCCTGCCAATTTCTAATGAATTTGTGGATTTTCTTTTGTAATACATACATGTGTGTGCTCATCTGCTCTTCAGTTTTTATGATATTTGTCTCATCTGTCCTGCTTTATGATACTTTTACAAAGAACATGAACAAATGCTTCTATTTTAGAGAAGATATGGGATCCAGGTTTCGGAGCCGTAAAACCAACCGTTGTGATTGGTGGACGAGTTGCCAGGTTGCAGCTTCTGTACCGTGCCGGCACATAAATAGGTTCGGCTCAAGCGGCGGCAGCATCATTCCCCCGTGACTGTCTGAGCGTCTCTCATCACCTTGGTTATCTCATCATCATCATGGTAGAAGCAAAGCCTACCAAGAAGGCTGCGGCTGCTGCTGTGGTGGCCACCACCAGGAAACCTCGCGTCCAGGTTGCTCACCCGAAAACTAGTCAAATGGTTCTAGCCGCGGTCGCAGCACTCAAAGACCGTAAGGGCTCGTCTCTACAAGCAATCAAGAAGTACGTTGTTGCCAACAACAAAGTCGAGGCTGCCAAGATCGCCATTTACATCCGAAGATTTCTCAAGAAAGCAGTGGCTGACGGCATTCTTGTTCAGACCAAGGGAAGTGGAGCTAGTGGATCATTCAAGCTGGCCGTAGCAGAGAAGAGGGCCGTTCTAACTCCCAAGAAAGCCACCACAACCAAGAAACCATCTACAGCAGCAAAGAAGGCCGTGGTAACTCCCAAGAAAGCCGCCACAAGCAACAAACCACCTACAGCCTTGAAAAAGAAGCAGCAGCAGCAGCTTGTTGTTGGGAACAAAAAGCCCAAAATAAAGAGAGCTTCAAAATCTCCCAAACCACCCAAGGCAAAGAAAGCTGTCAAGAAAACAACAAAGGCAAAATAAACGATGACATGCAAGCAGCATGAATACACATGACAATAAACATCCAGGCCTCCCCCCTCAGTGGAGGGGCCTCATATGATTCCAAAAAGAGTTTAGTTTTGTAGACAAATAAATCATTACTTTTGGGGTAGATTTACTCTGTATATTATATATATATATATATATATATATATATATATATATATATATATATATATATATATATATATATATATATATATTTATATATACACATGGGTGAGGTGATATGGTACCAAAGTTTTGGGTAAGGTGATTGACATTTACACAAGATAAAACACGAACCAATGGGAATAAAAACATAAGAATGGAAGTAACTGCAGAAGGCCTATTGGCCCATAACACAAGCACTTCCTCTTGATGCTTCTATATTGGTTCGGAGTCTTGAAGCTATAATAATATATATAATTATATATATATATATATATATATATATATATATATATATATATATATATATATAATATATATATATATATAATATATATATATATATATATATATATATATATTATATATATATATATATGCACACAAAACTAAATAGTCTTGTTAGACAAATTGCCCCTATTAGAGGCAAGTTGACTAACAAGCCGAATGACTGCAATTGTTTTGAATTTGAGTTAAATCTAACATAGAAATGTAATCAAACCTAACCTAACCTATGCTAACCCAAGCTAAGCTAACCTAACCTAACCTAAGCTAACCCAAGCTAAGCTAAGCTAACCTAACCTAACCTAACCTAACCTAAGCTAACCTAACCTAACCTAACCTAACCTAACCTAACCTAACCCAGCAATTCATGATCTTAATATAATACTGTTAATTGGATAAACCAATTTGGAAAGAAATGTTCGAAAATAACAAAATTAACTGTGCTTGTTAGGAAAATTGGGCCTTGCATACTTGTCCCAATAGTGTGGTTCTCGCTTTTAGGTACGACATAAACGTATACCTAAGTTGAGAGAGAAAAAGATTCGCACTCAAACATGCATATCGATTGCCAGTCCTGAATTCTGGGTAGATATTCGTGTCCTCCCTTTTCATTTACCATCATTTGGATACTATCAAAACAGCTCTGAGAAGGATAAAATGAATAAAACGGGTAGCTCACTCATGTAAAAAGGAAGAGTTGGGAAAGATCTCTCTCTCTCTCTCTCTCTCTCTCCCCCTCACCCCCCACCAATGATCCTGCTCTGCTAGTATATAACGTAACAAACCTTCCCCCCCCCCCCTCCCTCCCCAATCAGAGTCCCTTTAAGCATGCGAGGATAAAAAATAGATTTCATAAGACCCAATGTGCTAGCTGATATCAAAACAATTTATGTTATCGTCTATTAAGCCCTTCAGTAAAAAAGTATAGGGACCTAATTAGGTCCCGTTTTGAGGTGGTGGTGGGTGGAATCGATGGATTAGCCAAGCTCTTATCCGCCGAATCCGTAGAGGGTACGACCCTGGCGCTTCAGAGCGTACACCACGTCCATAGCAGTGACGGTCTTCCTCTTGGCGTGTTCCGTGTAGGTTACAGCATCACGGATGACGTTCTCGAGGAACACCTTCAGGACGCCACGGGTCTCTTCGTAGATGAGACCCGAAATA
>NW_027189773.1:0-77500 GCF_040958095.1 Procambarus clarkii | reverse complement strand
GCTTGTGTCCTGCAGCTGTGGTCCAGTGGTAAAGTGTATATAAGTGATGCGTATTCTTGGAGTTGCGAGTTCAAACCCGGATTAAGCTATATATATATATATATATATATATATATATATATATATATATATATATATATATATATATAAAACAACATGTTTTGTTTTGGTTGTTTGTTTTTGTATAAAGCCTCACACACTATATTAAGCGAGTTTGTTTTAAACATGACATACATATTAATTCATTTTACCAGGCCTTATTCCACACAACTCCGTGAATTTCCCGTGGAGCCAGCCATTCAAACAAAAACAAACGAAACAAAACAAAACAAAACAAAAAACATTATTGCCAACAGCATTTGGTGTTCCCAGGCGGTCACCCATCCAAGTACTAACCAAACCCAACGTTGCTTAACTTCGCTGATCGGACGAGAAGCGGTGTTCTCAACGTGGTATGGCCGTTGGCATGAGACTGCCTACACATTGTGGCTAATAACCAACTCTTTTTAGTCATCACGGCAGGATACGGACCTTCTTGTGGTGTCTTAATGGTAATTGTATCCTAACATATTTTTGTCTCCTTGGCATGGATATTTAACATCGTTTATTCAGTCTTGGGTTTATGTTCTTTCGCCATTTACAGACATTTTACATCTACCTACTTCCTCAGCCTGCCCTGCCAATTTCTAATGAATTTGTGGATTTTCTTTTGTAATACATACATGTGTGTGCTCATCTGCTCTTCAGTTTTTATGATATTTGTCTCATCTGTCCTGCTTTATGATACTTTTACAAAGAACATGAACAAATGCTTCTATTTTAGAGAAGATATGGGATCCAGGTTTCGGAGCCGTAAAACCAACCGTTGTGATTGGTGGACGAGTTGCCAGGTTGCAGCTTCTGTACCGTGCCGGCACATAAATAGGTTCGGCTCAAGCGGCGGCAGCATCATTCCCCCGTGACTGTCTGAGCGTCTCTCATCACCTTGGTTATCTCATCATCATCATGGTAGAAGCAAAGCCTACCAAGAAGGCTGCGGCTGCTGCTGTGGTGGCCACCACCAGGAAACCTCGCGTCCAGGTTGCTCACCCGAAAACTAGTCAAATGGTTCTAGCCGCGGTCGCAGCACTCAAAGACCGTAAGGGCTCGTCTCTACAAGCAATCAAGAAGTACGTTGTTGCCAACAACAAAGTCGAGGCTGCCAAGATCGCCATTTACATCCGAAGATTTCTCAAGAAAGCAGTGGCTGACGGCATTCTTGTTCAGACCAAGGGAAGTGGAGCTAGTGGATCATTCAAGCTGGCCGTAGCAGAGAAGAGGGCCGTTCTAACTCCCAAGAAAGCCACCACAACCAAGAAACCATCTACAGCAGCAAAGAAGGCCGTGGTAACTCCCAAGAAAGCCGCCACAAGCAACAAACCACCTACAGCCTTGAAAAAGAAGCAGCAGCAGCAGCTTGTTGTTGGGAACAAAAAGCCCAAAATAAAGAGAGCTTCAAAATCTCCCAAACCACCCAAGGCAAAGAAAGCTGTCAAGAAAACAACAAAGGCAAAATAAACGATGACATGCAAGCAGCATGAATACACATGACAATAAACATCCAGGCCTCCCCCCTCAGTGGAGGGGCCTCATATGATTCCAAAAAGAGTTTAGTTTTGTAGACAAATAAATCATTACTTTTGGGGTAGATTTACTCTGTATATTATTATATATATATATTATATATATATATATATATATATATATATATTAATATATATATATATATATATATATATATATTTATATATACACATGGGTGAGGTGATATGGTACCAAAGTTTTGGGTAAGGTGATTGACATTTACACAAGATAAAACACGAACCAATGGGAATAAAAACATAAGAATGGAAGTAACTGCAGAAGGCCTATTGGCCCATAACACAAGCACTTCCTCTTGATGCTTCTATATTGGTTCGGAGTCTTGAAGCTATAATATATATATATATTATATATATATATATATATATATATATATATTATATATATATATATATATATAATATTATATATATATATATATATATATATATATATATATATATATATATATATATATATATATATATGCACACAAAACTAAATAGTCTTGTTAGACAAATTGCCCCTATTAGAGGCAAGTTGACTAACAAGCCGAATGACTGCAATTGTTTTGAATTTGAGTTAAATCTAACATAGAAATGTAATCAAACCTAACCTAACCTATGCTAACCCAAGCTAAGCTAACCTAACCTAACCTAAGCTAACCCAAGCTAAGCTAAGCTAACCTAACCTAACCTAACCTAACCTAAGCTAACCTAACCTAACCTAACCTAACCTAACCTAACCTAACCCAGCAATTCATGATCTTAATATAATACTGTTAATTGGATAAACCAATTTGGAAAGAAATGTTCGAAAATAACAAAATTAACTGTGCTTGTTAGGAAAATTGGGCCTTGCATACTTGTCCCAATAGTGTGGTTCTCGCTTTTAGGTACGACATAAACGTATACCTAAGTTGAGAGAGAAAAAGATTCGCACTCAAACATGCATATCGATTGCCAGTCCTGAATTCTGGGTAGATATTCGTGTCCTCCCTTTTCATTTACCATCATTTGGATACTATCAAAACAGCTCTGAGAAGGATAAAATGAATAAAACGGGTAGCTCACTCATGTAAAAAGGAAGAGTTGGGAAAGATCTCTCTCTCTCTCTCTCTCTCTCTCCCCCTCACCCCCCACCAATGATCCTGCTCTGCTAGTATATAACGTAACAAACCTTCCCCCCCCCCCTCCCTCCCCAATCAGAGTCCCTTTAAGCATGCGAGGATAAAAAATAGATTTCATAAGACCCAATGTGCTAGCTGATATCAAAACAATTTATGTTATCGTCTATTAAGCCCTTCAGTAAAAAAGTATAGGGACCTAATTAGGTCCCGTTTTGAGGTGGTGGTGGGTGGAATCGATGGATTAGCCAAGCTCTTATCCGCCGAATCCGTAGAGGGTACGACCCTGGCGCTTCAGAGCGTACACCACGTCCATAGCAGTGACGGTCTTCCTCTTGGCGTGTTCCGTGTAGGTTACAGCATCACGGATGACGTTCTCGAGGAACACCTTCAGGACGCCACGGGTCTCTTCGTAGATGAGACCCGAAATACGCTTCACGCCGCCACGACGAGCTAAGCGACGAATAGCGGGCTTGGTGATGCCCTGGATGTTGTCACGTAGCACCTTACGATGACGCTTGGCGCCACCCTTTCCGAGTCCCTTGCCTCCCTTGCCGCGTCCAGTCATGGTGTTGAAGTTGTGTGAATCGAATTGACGAATGCCCGCACGATTTCCCGACTATATCCCATCAAGCGGACGTACTAGTAGCATTGCAACTCCTGCCTGCCCTTACTTTACGCTTGTGGTCGAGTAGACACGGCTTTCTCACAACGCTTTCAAAACTGCAGTTGCCTACTCGTCTGTTTCACGTCCCTGTGAAATGACTTTTGCACAAATCCAAAAAATAGAGCAAAATCAGCGATAATAGTGATTGAGGTGAGCCGCCTGTTGGCTGCAGCCAGAGGAAGGAGGGGAGGGGCAACGGGGTGACGTAGGCGAGTCGAGCAGCCAATGGCGCTCGAGCAAGCGCCTCGAGACGGCGTATATAAGCAAAAATTTTTCGGCGCCGGCCATCACAAACCACAGTTGTTCACCATGGCTCGCACCAAGCAGACTGCTCGCAAGTCCACGGGAGGCAAGGCTCCTCGTAAGCAGCTGGCCACCAAGGCAGCACGCAAGTCTGCTCCTGCCACAGGGGGTGTGAAGAAGCCTCACCGTTACAGGCCCGGAACGGTCGCCCTGCGTGAGATCCGTCGTTACCAGAAGAGCACCGAGTTGCTCATCAGGAAACTTCCCTTCCAGCGTCTGGTGCGCGAGATTGCCCAGGACTTCAAGACCGATCTTCGCTTCCAGTCGTCTGCCGTCATGGCTTTACAGGAGGCATCCGAGGCTTACCTGGTCGGTCTCTTCGAGGACACTAACCTCTGTGCCATCCACGCCAAGCGTGTCACCATCATGCCAAAGGACATTCAGCTTGCTCGCCGTATCCGTGGAGAGCGTGCATAAGCTAAATCGACCACCCTAGTATACACCAAACTCGGCCCTTCTCAGGGCCAAAATATCCTTCTAAGGAGATTTCAGACATTCCTAGCATAATTTAGGTGTCATACATACATGTGATATCAATAAATCAAGTCATTTGTAGTACAACCTGTTCTCTTACAAACAAAACGCCGTCGCTTTTCACTCTTATGCACTGTCAAGGATCACCCCCCCCCCCCCCCCCCAAAATAAAAATTGTCATACTGTACTAGAAATAAAAGCAGCTTGTATAAGTGACATATACTGTCCAGTCCTGTTTTATTCTGTTTTCGGTCCTCTGGCTTAATCTGTTAAGTTAGGAGATGACATTTTAAATTAACCGTTTTCTTGACATTTTCAAACCTAAGAGGGTGGCCTGCATAGTAATCCTAATGTGGAACATAACAATGAATCTCTAATCTCTAGAAAAAAGATACCGAGTGCTTATATGTGTTGAGAGAGAGAGAGAGAGAGAGAGAGAGAGAGAGAGAGAGAGAGAGAGAGAGAGAGAGAGAGAGAGAGAGAGAGAGAGAGAGACACACAGACAAGATAGACAAGACAGACAGACAGACAGACAGACAGACAGACAGACAGACAGACAGACAGACAGACAGGCAGGCAGGCAGGCAGACAGACAGACAGACAGACAGACAGACAGACAGACAGACACTGAGAGAGAGAAACACACACAGACAGTTTCATAAATATTCTCATTTTATAGCTATTTGCTTTCAGTGACAGAGGTTTTTGTTATAATAGTATTGGTGTCTAACACTCACAATCTCTTTAGAAATTAAAGTGTGGCTCCAATGGAGCCGAGTTTGTTGGTTTGAGGCCAAGCCACCACCACAGGGCAGTAAGTAAGCCGTTTACTTGGAGGAGGTGTACTTGGTGACGGCCTTAGTGCCCTCAGAGACGGCGTGCTTGGCCAGTTCTCCGGGCAACAGGAGCCTTACAGCCGTCTGGATCTCCCGACTGGTAATGGTGGAACGCTTGTTGTAGTGGGCCAGGCGAGAAGCCTCGGCGGCGATGCGCTCGAAGATGTCGTTCACGAACGAGTTCATGATCGACATGGCTTTGGAAGAGATACCAGTGTCGGGGTGGACCTGCTTCAGCACTTTGTAGATGTAGATGCTGTAGCTCTCCTTCCTCCTGCGCTTCTTTTTCTTATCGCCCTTGGCAATGGCCTTCTGGGCCTTTCCGGCCTTCTTGGCAGCCTTTCCAGATGCCTTGGGTGGCATGATGATGCTCGTGCTGGCTGGCGTTGCGATACAATAATGAACTTTTGCGCGAGGCGAGCTTTCCTTTTATATCCCGCTCGCGACTCAGCTCAGAGCGGGTCGCGTGGCGGAGCGCGCTGATTGGTCAGTGGCGGGCTCCCTTGATCCTGAGCGGGGTATATAACACGAAGCTCGATCTGCGAGCCCGCATAAAACACCACAAACCCACAACAGCAGCAGCAATGTCAGGACGCGGCAAGGGAGGCAAAGTGAAGGGCAAGTCAAAGTCTCGCTCCAGCAGGGCCGGACTTCAGTTCCCCGTGGGCAGAATTCACCGTCTGCTGCGTAAGGGCAACTACGCCGAACGCGTCGGTGCTGGCGCTCCTGTCTACCTGGCAGCCGTCATGGAATACCTCGCTGCCGAAGTTCTGGAGCTCGCCGGTAACGCCGCACGTGACAACAAGAAGACCCGTATCATCCCACGTCACTTGCAGTTGGCCATCCGCAACGACGAAGAACTCAACAAACTTCTGTCTGGCGTAACCATTGCACAGGGAGGTGTTCTTCCAAACATTCAGGCAGTTCTTTTGCCAAAGAAGACAGAGAAGAAGTAAGCACTTCTGCCACCCACCACGACAAATACCATAACCAGGCTCCATCCGGAGCCACACACACTTTAATAGAGAGATTCAAGTAGACAATCAACTTTCAAACATTAATAATAACATTTATATTGATTTCATTTGGAATGTGTACATAACAAACAAACAAACAAAACAAAATTATAGGGGATATTCAGCATCACTTGGAATATTAACCAATCATATAAATCCAATATATATTTTATATTTTACTTTAAGCGAGGAATTCATATTCTATTAATTTTTAATCATACAAATGAACAAAAGCAATTCTTCACTAGACGTAATGAATGAATAAATGATCAAGGTTTTAATGTGTTTCATGAATATATATATATATATATATATATATATATATATATATATATATATATATATATATATATATATATATATATATATATTAATACTTGTGAACCAGAATATGTTTGAGCAGCAGCGATCGTGCCTGCCATTGGCCGAAGTGCAACAATTCAAATAATTTAAAGGGCCTGCTCGGGTATATAAGAGAGGCTGGGAGACTGGGGCCGGTGGTGGGTGATGGGTGATGAGTGATGGTGTGGTGTGGTATGGTGTTGTTAAGAGTTGATTTACGGCCAGCCAGCCAGCTGCAGCCAAGGCAGGCAGGGCAGGGCAGGCAAGGCAAGGCAAGGCAAGGCAAGGCAAGGCAATAACAGAACAGGACAGGACAGGACAGGCAAGGCAAGGCAAGGCAAGGCAAGGCAAGCAGGCGGGCGGGCAGGCGGGCGGGCGGGCAGGCGGGCGGGCGGGCGGGCGGGCGGGCGGGCGGGCGGCCAGCCAGCCAGCCAGCCAGCCAGCCAGCCAGCCAGGCAGGCAGGCAGGCAGGCAGGCAGGCAGGCAGGCAGGCAGGCAGGCAGGCAGCCAGCCAGCCAGCCAGCCAGCCAGCCAGCCAGCCAGCCAGCCAGCCAGCCAGCCAGCCAGCCAGCCAGCCAGCCACTCCCACTTTGTATTTATATGCATTCAATTTATATTCAAACATTATATATGTTAAGGGCCTAGTTTTAGTGTTTATTTTAAAAATGACAAACATCGAGTCGTTTTACCAGTCCTTTAGCGTTAACAGTGATGCATTTTAAAACTGAACAGAAATCACCTTTTCTGGATATATCAAATATCGAATCCGCTTAATGTGCCTACAATTCAATCATTCAAAAAATACATAATTTACATCATGCCTTTTCATAGAACAGACAATAAGATTTGAGACAATAAGAACTTTACTTTTATAACTAAAGTTGCACAATTATACCAACTCTATGGTGGCTGGGTGGTAAGGTGTGTGGCTGGTGTTTTGGAAGTCGCGAGTTCAAACGACCCAATGGGAGTACTTTTTTTTTTTGCCATACAATCTTCCTAATACTATTATGTAGGTGTGTGTGTGTGTGTGTTTTTATTCATTCTTTGGTTTTATAGATGACATACATATTGACTCCTTTTACCGGTCCTTAATTAGGCTCTGGGGAAGCAATGGTGGTGGTGCATTTAAAACTAAACCAAAAATCACCAGTTCTGGACGCGTCAAATATCATATCCGCTTAATGTGTCTACAACCTAATTACTTAAAACTACACTATTTAATTCATTCATATCATGTGCATATTGGTCATTATGCTCATACAACCGACATCAAAATTTATTTTCATTATTAGAATCATACATTTCATCAAGTAATACAGATACAAAGAGATTTTCTTTCTGAGAAGACCGTTAGTATTGGCTGGCTGGCAGGCAGGCAGGCATTTGAGGGTTATTATTTCGCCTGTTGATTGGGGGGAGGGTTGATGTGTTAGGGGGTTTTCGGTTAGGTGTGGTGGTGGTGATTGGTGGTGATTGGTGGTGATTGGTGTGGTGGTGATTGGTGGTGAGTATGTGGTGGTGGTGAGTAGTGGTAGTGGTGGTGGTGGTGGTGGTGGTGGTGGTAGTAGGTGGGAGGGGGGGGGGGGGAAGGGGACTGATGGTCTGTGGATTCCTTCTCCGTACCCCTTACATATAAGCAAAAACATGCCTTCCTGTGGGTATAGAAACATTAACACAAATTATATATAACTGATATTGTAGCCTTTTAAACAGAAAAGATTTGTACATACAAATACTTTTAAATTATCATTTATTTGTGGAAATGGCATTTACGTCATTAAATTGATACCTCAGCATCAAGCTTGTGTCCTGCAGCTGTGGTCCAGTGGTAAAGTGTATATAAGTGATGCGTATTCTTGGAGTTGCGAGTTCAAACCCGGATTAAGCTATATATATATATATATATATATATATATATATATATATATATATATATATATATATATATAAAACAACATGTTTTGTTTTGGTTGTTTGTTTTTGTATAAAGCCTCACACACTATATTAAGCGAGTTTGTTTTAAACATGACATACATATTAATTCATTTTACCAGGCCTTATTCCACACAACTCCGTGAATTTCCCGTGGAGCCAGCCATTCAAACAAAAACAAACGAAACAAAACAAAACAAAACAAAAAACATTATTGCCAACAGCATTTGGTGTTCCCAGGCGGTCACCCATCCAAGTACTAACCAAACCCAACGTTGCTTAACTTCGCTGATCGGACGAGAAGCGGTGTTCTCAACGTGGTATGGCCGTTGGCATGAGACTGCCTACACATTGTGGCTAATAACCAACTCTTTTTAGTCATCACGGCAGGATACGGACCTTCTTGTGGTGTCTTAATGGTAATTGTATCCTAACATATTTTTGTCTCCTTGGCATGGATATTTAACATCGTTTATTCAGTCTTGGGTTTATGTTCTTTCGCCATTTACAGACATTTTACATCTACCTACTTCCTCAGCCTGCCCTGCCAATTTCTAATGAATTTGTGGATTTTCTTTTGTAATACATACATGTGTGTGCTCATCTGCTCTTCAGTTTTTATGATATTTGTCTCATCTGTCCTGCTTTATGATACTTTTACAAAGAACATGAACAAATGCTTCTATTTTAGAGAAGATATGGGATCCAGGTTTCGGAGCCGTAAAACCAACCGTTGTGATTGGTGGACGAGTTGCCAGGTTGCAGCTTCTGTACCGTGCCGGCACATAAATAGGTTCGGCTCAAGCGGCGGCAGCATCATTCCCCCGTGACTGTCTGAGCGTCTCTCATCACCTTGGTTATCTCATCATCATCATGGTAGAAGCAAAGCCTACCAAGAAGGCTGCGGCTGCTGCTGTGGTGGCCACCACCAGGAAACCTCGCGTCCAGGTTGCTCACCCGAAAACTAGTCAAATGGTTCTAGCCGCGGTCGCAGCACTCAAAGACCGTAAGGGCTCGTCTCTACAAGCAATCAAGAAGTACGTTGTTGCCAACAACAAAGTCGAGGCTGCCAAGATCGCCATTTACATCCGAAGATTTCTCAAGAAAGCAGTGGCTGACGGCATTCTGTTCAGACCAAGGGAAGTGGAGCTAGTGGATCATTCAAGCTGGCCGTAGCAGAGAAGAGGGCCGTTCTAACTCCCAAGAAAGCCACCACAACCAAGAAACCATCTACAGCAGCAAAGAAGGCCGTGGTAACTCCCAAGAAAGCCGCCACAAGCAACAAACCACCTACAGCCTTGAAAAAGAAGCAGCAGCAGCAGCTTGTTGTTGGGAACAAAAAGCCCAAAATAAAGAGAGCTTCAAAATCTCCCAAACCACCCAAGGCAAAGAAAGCTGTCAAGAAAACAACAAAGGCAAAATAAACGATGACATGCAAGCAGCATGAATACACATGACAATAAACATCCAGGCCTCCCCCCTCAGTGGAGGGGCCTCATATGATTCCAAAAAGAGTTTAGTTTTGTAGACAAATAAATCATTACTTTTGGGGTAGATTTACTCTGTATATTATATATATATATATATATATATATATATATATATATATATATATATATATATATATATATATATATATATATATATATATTTATATATACACATGGGTGAGGTGATATGGTACCAAAGTTTTGGGTAAGGTGATTGACATTTTACACAAGATAAAACACGAACCAATGGGAATAAAAACATAAGAATGGAAGTAACTGCAGAAGGCCTATTGGCCCATAACACAAGCACTTCCTCTTGATGCTTCTATATTGGTTCGAGTCTTGAAGCTATAATATATATATATATATATATATATATATATATATATATATATATATATTATATATATATATATAGTATATATATATATATATATAGATATAATATATATATATATATATATGCATGCACACAAAACTAAATAGTCTTGTTAGACAAATTGCCCCTATTAGAGGCAAGTTGACTAAACAAGCCGAATGACTGCAATTGTTTTGAATTTGAGTTAAATCTAACATAGAAATGTAATCAAACCTAACCTAACCTATGCTAACCCAAGCTAAGCTAACCTAACCTAACCTAACCTAAGCTAACCCAAGCTAAGCTAAGCTAAGCTAAACCTAACCTAACCTAACCTAAGCTAACCTAACCTAACCTAACCTAACCTAACCTAACCTAACCCAGCAATTCATGATCTTAATATAATACTGTTAATTGGATAAACCAATTTGGAAAGAAATGTTCGAAATAACAAAATTAACTGTGCTTGTTAGGAAAATTGGGCCTTGCATACTTGTCCCAATAGTGTGGTTCTCGCTTTTAGGTACGACATAAACGTTATACCTAAGTTGAGAGAGAAAAAGATTCGCACTCAAACATGCATATCGATTGCCAGTCCTGAATTCTGGGTAGATATTCGTGTCCTCCCTTTTCATTTACCATCATTTGGATACTATCAAAACAGCTCTGAGAAGGATAAATGAATAAACCGGGTAGCTCACTCATGTAAAAAGGAAGAGTTGGGAAAGATCCTCTCTCTCTCTCCTCTCCCCTCACCCCCCCCCCCCCCCCCACCAATGATCCTGCTCTGCTAGTATATAAACGTAACAACCTTCCCCCCCCCCCCCCCCTCCCCCAATCAGAGTCCCTTTTAAGCATGCGAGGATAAAAAATAGATTTCATAAGACCCAATGTGCTAGCTGATATCAAAACAATTTATGTTATCGTCTATTAAGCCCTTCAGTAAAAAAGTATAGGGACCTAATTAGGTCCCGTTTTGAGGTGGTGGTGGGTGGAATCGATGGATTAGCCAAGCTCTTATCCGCCGAATCCGTAGAGGGTACGACCCTGGCGCTTCAGAGCGTACACCACGTCCATAGCAGTGACGGTCTTCCTCTTGGCGTGTTCCGTGTAGGTTACAGCATCACGGATGACGTTCTCGAGGAACACCTTCAGGACGCCACGGGGTCTCTTCGTAGATGAGACCCGAAATACGCTTCACGCCGCCACGACGAGCTAAGCGACGAATAGCGGGCTTGGTGATGCCCTGGATGTTTGTCACGTAGCACCTTACGATGCGCTTGGCGCCACCCTTTCCGAGTCCCTTGCCTCCCTTGCCGCGTCCAGTCATGGTGTTGAAGTTGTGTGAATCGAATTGACGAATGCCCGCACGATTTCCCGTACTATATCCCATCAAGCGGACGTACTAGTAGCATTGCAACTCCTGCCTGCCCTTACTTTACGCTTGTGGTCGAGTAGACACGGCTTTCTCACAACGCTTTCAAAACTGCAGTTGCCTACTCGTCTGTTTCACGTCCTGTGAAATGACTTTTGCACAAATCCAAAAAATAGAGCAAAATCAGCGATAATAGTGATTGAGGTGAGCCGCCTGTTGGCTGCAGTCAGAGGAAGGAGGGGAGGGGCAACGGGGTGACGTAGGCGAGTCGAGCAGCCAATGGCGCTCGAGCAAGCGCCTCGAGACGGCGTATATAAGCAAAAATTTTTCGGCGCCGGCCATCACAAACCACAGTTGTTCACCATGGCTCGCACCAAGCAGACTGCTCGCAAGTCCACGGGAGGCAAGGCTCTCGTAAGCAGCTGGCCACCAAGGCAGCACGCAAGTCTGCTCCTGCCACAGGGGGTGTGAAGAAGCCTCACCGTTACAGGCCCGGAACGGTCGCCCTGCGTGAGATCCGTCGTTACCAGAAGAGCACCGAGTTGCTCATCAGGAAACTTCCCTTCCAGCGTCTGGTGCGCGAGATTGCCCAGGACTTCAAGACCGATCTTCGCTTCCAGTCGTCTGCCGTCATGGCTTTACAGGAGGCATCCGAGGCTTACCTGGTCGGTCTCTTCGAGGACACTAACCTCTGTGCCATCCACGCCAAGCGTGTCACCATCATGCCAAAGGACATTCAGCTTGCTCGCCGTATCCGTGGAGAGCGTGCATAAGCTAAATCGACCACCCTAGTTATACACCAAACTCGGCCCTTCTCAGGGCCAAAATATCCTTCTAAGGAGATTTCAGACATTCCTAGCATAATTTAGGTGTCATACATACATGTGATATCAATAAATCAAGTCATTTGTAGTACAACCTGTTCTCTTACAAACAAAACGCCGTCGCTTTTCACTCTTATGCACTGTCAAAGGATCAACCCCCCCCCCCCAAATAAAAATTGTCATACTGTACTAGAAATAAAAGCAGCTTGTATAAGTGACATATACTGTCCAGTCCTGTTTTATTCTGTTTTCGGTCCTCTGGCTTAATCTGTTAAGTTAGGAGATGACATTTTAAATTAACCGTTTCTTGACATTTTCAAACCTAAGAGGGTGGCCTGCATAGTAATCCTAATGTGGAACATACAATGAATCTCTAATCTCTAGAAAAAAGATACCGAGTGCTTATATGTGTTGAGAGAGAGGAGAGAGAGAGAGAGAGAGAGAGAGAGAGAGAGGAGAGAGAGAGAGAGAGAGAGGAGAGAGAGACGAGAGAGAGAGAGAGAGAGAAGAGAGGAGAGAGACACAGACAGACAGACAAGACAGACAAGACAGACAGACAGACAGACAGACAGACAGACAGACAGACAGACAGACAGACAGACAGACAGACAGAGCAGGCAGACAGACAGACAGACAGACAGACAGACAGACAGACAGACAGACAAACACTGAGAGAGAGAAACACACACAGACAGTTTCATAAATATTCTCATTTTATAGCTATTTGCTTTCAGTGACAGAGGTTTTTGTTATAATAGTATTGGTGTCTAACACTCACAATCTCTTTAGAAATTAAAGTGTGGCTCCAATGGAGCCGAGTTTGTTGGTTTGAGGCCAAGCCACCACCACAGGGCAGTAAGTAAGCCGTTTACTTGGAGGAGGTGTACTTGGTGACGGCCTTAGTGCCCTCAGAGACGGCGTGCTTGGCCAGTTCTCCGGGCAAACAGGAGCCTTACAGCCGTCTGGATCTCCCGACTGGTAATGGTGGAACGCTTGTTGTAGTGGGCCAGGCGAGAAGCCTCGGCGGCGATGCGCTCGAAGATGTCGTTCACGAACGAGTTCATGATCGACATGGCTTTGGAAGAGATACCAGTGTCGGGGTGGACCTGCTTCAGCACTTTGTAGATGTAGTGATGCTGTAGCTCTCCTTCCTCCTGCGCTTCTTTTTCTTATCGCCCTTGGCAATGGCCTTCTGGGCCTTTCCGGCCTTCTTGGCAGCCTTTCAGATGCCTTGGGTGGCATGATGATGCTCGTGTGCTGGCTGGCGTTGCGATACAATAATGAACTTTTGCGCGAGGCGAGCTTTCCTTTTTATATCCCGCTCGCGACTCAGCTCAGAGCGGGGTCGCGTGGCGGAGCGCGCTGATTGGTCAGTGGCGGGCTCCCTTGATCCTGAGCGGGGTATATAACACGAAGCTCGATCTGCGGGGCGGCATAAAACACCACAAACCCACAACAGCAGCAGCAATGTCAGGACGCGGCAATGGAGGCAAAGTGAAGGGCAAGTCAAAGTCTCGCTCCAGCAGGGCCGGACTTCAGTTCCCCGTGGGCAGAATTCACCGTCTGCTGCGTAAGGGCAACTACGCCGAACGCGTCGGTGCTGGCGCTCCTGTCTACCTGGCAGCCGTCATGGAATACCTCGCTGCCGAAGTTCTGGAGCTCGCCGGTAACGCCGCACGTGACAACAAGAAGACCCGTATCATCCCACGTCACTTGCAGTTGGCCATCCGCAACGACGAAGAACTCAACAAACTTCTGTCTGGCGTAACCATTGCACAGGGAGGTGTTCTTCCAAACATTCAGGCAGTTCTTTTGCCAAAGAAGACAGAGAAGAAGTAAGCACTTCTGCCACCCACCACGACAAATACCATAACCAGGCTCCATCCGGAGCCACACACACTTTAATAGAGAGATTCAAGTAGACAATCAACTTTCAAACATTAATAATAACATTTATATTGATTTCATTTGGAATGTGTACATAACAAACAAACAAAACAAAATTATAGGGGATATTCAGCATCACTTGGAATATTAACCAATCATATAAATCCAATATATATTTTATATTTTACTTTAAGCGAGGAATTCATATTCTATCAATTTTTAATCATACAAATGAACAAAAGCAATTCTTCACTAGACGTAATGAATGAATAAATGATCAAGGTTTTAATGTGTTTCATGAATATATATATATATATATATATATATATATATATATATATTATATATATATATATTATATATATAATATATATATATATAATATAATATATTATAATACTTGTGAACCAGAATATGTTTGAGCAGCAGCGATCGTGCCTGCCATTGGCCGAAGTGCAACAATTCAAATAATTTAAAGGGCCTGCTCGGGTATATAAGAGAGGCTGGGAGACTGGGGCCGGTGGTGGGTGATGGGTGATGAGTGATGGTGTGGTGTGGTATGGTGTTGTTAAGAGTTGATTTACGGCCAGCCAGCCAGCTGCAGCCAAGGCAGGGCAGGGCAGGGCAAGGCAAGGGCAAGGCAAGGCAAGGCAAGGCAAGGCAATAACAGGAACAGGACAGGACAGGACAGGCAAGGCAAGGCAAGGCAAGGCAAGGCAAGGCAAGGCAAGGCAAGGCAGCAGGCGGGCGGGCGGGCGGGCGGGCGGGCGGGCGGGCGGGCGGGCGGGCAGCCAGCCAGCCAGCCAGCCAGCCAGCCAGCCAGCCAGCCAGCCAGCCAGCCAGGCAGGCAGGCAGGCAGGCAGGCAGCCAGCCAGCCAGCCAGCCAGCCAGCCAGCCAGCCAGCCAGGCAGGCAGGCAGGCAGCAGCCAGCCAGCCAGCCAGCCAGCCAGCCAGCCACTCCCACTTTGTATTTATATGCATTCAATTTATATTCAAACATTATATATGTTAAGGGCCTAGTTTTAGTGTTTATTTTAAAAATGACAAACATCGAGTCGTTTTACCAGTCCTTTAGCGTTAACGTGATGCATTTTAAAAACTGAACAGAAATCACCTTTTCTGGATATATCAAATATCGAATCCGCTTAATGTGCCTACAATTCAATCATTCAAAAATACATAATTTACATCATGCCTTTTCATAGAACAGACAATAAGATTTGAGACAATAAGAACTTTAGTTTTATAACTAAAGTTGCACAATTATACCAACTCTATGGTGGCTGGGTGGTAAGGTGTGTGGCTGGTGTTTTGGAAGTCGCGAGTTCAAACGACCCAATGGGAGTACTTTTTTTTTTTGCCATACAATCTTCCTAATACTATTATGTAGGTGTGTGTGTGTGTGTGTGTGTTTTTATTCATTCTTTGGTTTTATAGATGACATACATATTGACTCCTTTTACCGGTCCTTAATTAGGCTCTGGGGAAGCAATGGTGGTGGTGCATTTAAAACTAAACCAAAAATCACCAGTTCTGGACGCGTCAAATATCATATCCGCTTAATGTGTCTACAACCTAATTACTTAAAACTACACTATTTAATTCATTCATATCATGTGCATATTGGTCATTATGCTCATACAACCGACATCAAAATTTATTTTCATTATTAGAATCATACATTTCATCAAGTAATACAGATACAAAGAGATTTTCTTCTGAGAAGACCGTTAGTATTGGCTGGCTGGCAGGCAGGCAGGCATTTGAGGGTTATTATTTCGCCTGTTGATTGGGGGAGGGTTGATGTGTTTAGGGGGTTTTCGGTAGGTGTGGTGGTGGTGATTGGTGGTGATTGTGGTGTGTGATTGGTGGTGAGTAGTGGTGGTGGTGGTGAGTAGTGGTGGTGTGGGGTGGTGGTGAGTAGTGGTGGTGGTGTGGTGGTGGTGGTGTGGTGGTGGTGGTGGTGGTGTGGTGGTGGTAGTAGGTGGGAGGGGGGGGGGGGGGAAGGGGACCGATGGTCTGTGGATTCCTTCTCCGTACCCCTTACATATAAGCAAAAACATGCCTTCCGTGGGTATAGAAACATTAAACACAAATTATATCAGTAACTGATATTGTAGCCTTTTAAACAGAAAAGATTTTGTACATACAAATACTTTTAAATTATCATTAGTTGTGGAAATGGCATTTACGTCATTAAATTGATACCTCAGCATCAAGCTTGTCCTGCAGCTGTGGTCCAGTGGTAAAGTGTATATAAGTGATGCGTATTCTTGGAGTTGCGAGTTCAAACCCGGATTAAGCTATATATATATATATATATATATATATATATATATATATATATATATATATATATATATATATATATATATATATATATACACACATGTTTTGTTTTGGTTGTTTGTTTTTGTATAAAGCCTCACACACTATATTAAGCGAGTTTGTTTTAAACATGACATACATATTAATTCATTTTACCAGGCCTTATTCCACACAACTCCGTGAATTTCCCGTGGAGCCAGCCATTCAAACAAAAACAAACGAAACAAAACAAAACAAAACAAAAAACATTATTGCCAACAGCATTTGGTGTTCCCAGGCGGTCACCCATCCAAGTACTAACCAAACCCAACGTTGCTTAACTTCGCTGATCGGACGAGAAGCGGTGTTCTCAACGTGGTATGGCCGTTGGCATGAGACTGCCTACACATTGTGGCTAATAACCAACTCTTTTTAGTCATCACGGCAGGATACGGACCTTCTTGTGGTGTCTTAATGGTAATTGTATCCTAACATATTTTTGTCTCCTTGGCATGGATATTTAACATCGTTTATTCAGTCTTGGGTTTATGTTCTTTTCGCCATTTACAGACATTTTACATCTACCTACTTCCTCAGCCTGCCCTGCCAATTTCTAATGAATTTGTGGATTTTCTTTGTAATACATACATATGTGTGTGCTCATCTGCTCTTCAGTTTTTATGATATTTGTCTCATCTGTCCTGCTTTATGATACTTTTACAAAGAACATGAACAAATGCTTCTATTTTAGAGAAGATATGGGATCCAGGTTCGGAGCCGTAAAACCAACCGTTGTGATTGGTGGACGAGTTGCCAGGTTGCAGCTTCTGTACCGTGCCGGCACATAAATAGGTTCGGCTCAAGCGGCGGCAGCATCATTCCCCCGTGACTGTCTGAGCGTCTCTCATCACCTTGGTTATCTCATCATCATCATGGTAGAAGCAAAGCCTACCAAGAAGGCTGCGGCTGCTGCTGTGGTGGCCACCACCAGGAAACCTCGCGTCCAGGTTGCTCACCCGAAAACTAGTCAAATGGTTCTAGCCGCGTCGCAGCACTCAAAGACCGTAAGGGCTCGTCTCTACAAGCAATCAAGAAGTACGTTGTTGCCAACAACAAAGTCGAGGCTGCCAAGATCGCCATTTACATCCGAAGATTTCTCAAGAAAGCAGTGGCTGACGGCATTCTTGTTCAGACCAAGGGAAGTGGAGCTAGTGGATCATTCAAGCTGGCCGTAGCAGAGAAGAGGGCCGTTCTAACTCCCAAGAAAGCCACAACAACCAAGAAACCATCTACAGCAGCAAAGAAGGCCGTGGTAACTCCCAAGAAAGCCGCCACAAGCAACAAACCACCTACAGCCTTGAAAAAGAAGCAGCAGCAGCAGCTTGTTGTTGGGAACAAAAGCCCAAAATAAAGAGAGCTTCAAAATCTCCCAAACCACCCAAGGCAAAGAAAGCTGTCAAGAAAACAACAAAGGCAAAATAAACGACGACATGCAAGCAGCATGAATACACATGACAATAAACATCCAGGCCTCCCCCCTCAGTGGAGGGGCCTCATATGATTCCAAAAAGAGTTTAGTTTTGTAGACAAATAAATCATTACTTTTGGGGTAGATTTACTCTGTATATTATATATATATATATATATATATATATATATATATATATATATATATATATATATATATATATATATATATATATATATATATTTATATATACACATGGGTGAGGTGATATGGTACCAAAGTTTTGGGTAAGGTGATTGACATTTACACAAGATAAAACACGAACCAATGGGAATAAAAACATAAGAATGGAAGTAACTGCAGAAGGCCTATTGGCCCATAACACAAGCACTTCCTCTTGATGCTTCTATATTGGTTCGGAGTCTTGAAGCTATAATATATATATAATATTAATATATATATATATATATATATATATTATATATATATATATATATATAATATATATATATATATATATATATATATATATATATATATATATATATTATATATATATATAATGCATGCACACAAAACTAAATATCTTGTTAGACAAATTGCCCCTATTAGAGGCAAGTTGACTAACAAGCCGAATGACTGCAATTGTTTTGAATTGAGTTAAATCTAACATAGAAATGTAATCAATACCTAACTAACCTATGGCTAACCCAAGCTAAGCTAACCTAACCTAACCTACCTAAGCTAACCCAAGCTAAGCTAAGCTAAGCTAACCTAACCTAACCTAACAAGCTAAGCTAACCTAACCTAACCTAACCTAACCTAACCTAACCTAACCCAGCAATTCATGATCTTAATATAATACTGTTAATTGGATAAACCATTGGAAGAAATGTTCGAAAATAACAAAATTAACTGTGCTTGTTAGGAAAATTGGGCCTTGCATACTTGTCCCAATAGTGTGGTTCTCGCTTTAGGTACGACATAAACGTATACCTAAGTTGAGAGAGAAAAGATTCGCACTCAAAACATGCATATCGATTTGCCAGTCCTGAATTCTGGGTAGATATTCGTGTCCTCCCTTTTCATTTACCATCATTTGGATACTATCAAAACAGCTCTGAGAAGGATAAAATGAATAAAACGGGTAGCTCACTCATGTAAAAAGGAAGAGTTGGGAAAGATCTCTCTCTCTCTCTCTCTCTCTCCTCACCCCCCCCCCCCCCACCAATGATCCTGCTCTGCTAGTATATAACGTAACAAACCTTCCCCCCCCCCCCCCCTCCCTCCCCAATCAGAGTCCCTTTAAGCATGCGAGGATAAAAAATAGATTCATAAGACCCAATGTGCTAGCTGATATCAAAACAATTTATGTTATCGTCTATTAAGCCCTTCAGTAAAAAAGTATAGGGACCTAATTAGGTCCCGTTTTGAGGTGGTGGTGGGTGGAATCGATGGATTAGCCAAGCTCTTATCCGCCGAATCCGTAGAGGGTACGACCCTGGCGCTTCAGAGCGTACACCACGTCCATAGCAGTGACGGTCTTCCTCTTGGCGTGTTCCGTGTAGGTTACAGCATCACGGATGACGTTCTCGAGGAACACCTTCAGGACGCCACGGGTCTCTTCGTAGATGAGACCCGAAATACGCTTCACGCCGCCACGACGAGCTAAGCGACGAATAGCGGGCTTGGTGATGCCCTGGATGTTGTCACGTAGCACCTTACGATGACGCTTGGCGCCACCCTTTCCGAGTCCCTTGCCTCCCTTGCCGCGTCCAGTCATGGTGTTGAAGTTGTGTGAATCGAATTGACGAATGCCCGCACGATTTCCCGACTATATCCCATCAAGCGGACGTACTAGTAGCATTGCAACTCCTGCCTGCCCTTACTTTACGCTTGTGGTCGAGTAGACCACGGCTTTCTCACAACGCTTTCAAAACTGCAGTTGCCTACTCGTCTGTTTCACGTCCCTGTGAAATGACTTTGCACAAATCCAAAAAATAGAGCAAATCAGCGATAATAGTGATTGAGGTGAGCCGCCTGTTGGCTGCAGTCAGAGGAAGGAGGGGAGGGGCAACGGGGGTGACGTAGGCGAGTCGAGCAGCCAATGGCGCTCGAGCAAGCGCCTCGAGACGGCGTATATAAGCAAAAATTTTTCGGCGCCGGCCATCACAAACCACAGTTGTTCACCATGGCTCGCACCAAGCAGACTGCTCGCAAGTCCACGGGAGGCAAGGCTCCTCGTAAGCAGCTGGCCACCAAGGCAGCACGCAAGTCTGCTCCTGCCACAGGGGGTGTGAAGAAGCCTCACCGTTACAGGCCCGGAACGGTCGCCCTGCGTGAGATCCGTCGTTACCAGAAGAGCACCGAGTTGCTCATCAGGAAACTTCCCTTCCAGCGTCTGGTGCGCGAGATTGCCCAGGACTTCAAGACCGATCTTCGCTTCCAGTCGTCTGCCGTCATGGCTTTACAGGAGGCATCCGAGGCTTACCTGGTCGGTCTCTTCGAGGACACTAACCTCTGTGCCATCCACGCCAAGCGTGTCACACTCATGCCAAAGGACATTCAGCTTGCTCGCCGTATCCGTGGAGAGCGTGCATAAGCTATAATCGACCACCCCTAGTATACACCAAACTCGGCCCTTCTCAGGGCCAAAATATCCTTCTAAGGAGATTTCAGACATTCCTAGCATAATTTAGGTGTCATACATACATGTGATATCAATAAATCAAGTCATTTGTAGTACAACCTGTTCTCTTACAAACAAAACGCCGTCGCTTTTCACTCTTATGCACTGTCAAGGATCACCCCCCCCCCCCCCCCCCCCCCCCCCCCCCCAAAAATAAAATTGTCATACTGTACTAGAAATAAAAGCAGCTTGTATAAGTGACATATACTGTCCAGTCCTGTTTTATTCTGTTTTCGGTCCTCTGGCTTAATCTGTTAAGTTAGGAGATGACATTTTAAATTAACCGTTTTCTTGACATTTTCAAACCTAAGAGGGTGGCCTGCATAGTAATCCTAATGTGGAACATAACAATGAATCTCTAATCTCTAGAAAAAAGATACCGAAGTGCTTATATGTGTTGAGAGAGAGAGAGAGAGAGAGAGAGATGGAGAGAGAGAGAGAGAGAGAGAGAGAGAAGTAGAGGAGAGATGAGGAGAGAGAGAGAGAGAGAGAGAGACACAGACAGACAAGACAGACAAGACAGACAGACAGACAGACAGACAGACAGACAGAAAGACAGACAGACAGACAGACAGACAGACAGGACAGACAGGCAGGCAGACAGACAGACAGACAGACAGACAGACAGACAGACACACAGACAGACACACACTGAGAGAGAGAAACACACACAGACAGTTTCATAAATATTCTCATTTTATAGCTATTTGCTTCAGTGACAGAGGTTTTTGTTATAATAGATATTGGGTGTCCTAACACTCACAATCTCTTTAGAAATTAAAGTGTGGCTCCAATGGGAGCCGAGTTTGTTGGTTTGAGGCCAAGCCACCACCACAGGGCAGTAAGTAAGCCGTTTACTTGGAGGAGGTGTACTTGGTGACGGCCTTAGTGCCCTCAGAGACGGCGTGCTTGGCCAGTTCTTCCGGCAACAGGAGCCTTACAGCCGTCTGGAATCTCCCGACTGGTAATGGTGGAACGCTTGTTGTAGTGGGCCAGGCGAGAAGCCTCGGCGGCGATGCGCTCGAAGATGTCGTTCACGAACGAGTTCATGATCGACATGGCTTTGGAAGAGATACCAGTGTCGGGGTGGACCTGCTTCAGCACTTTGGTAGATGTAGATGCTGTAGCTCTCCTTCCTCCTGCGCTTCTTTTTCTTATCGCCCTTCGGCAATGGCCTTCTGGGCCTTTCCGGCCTTCTTGGCAGCCTTTCCAGATGCCTTGGGTGGCATGATGATGCTCGTGCTGGCTGCTGGCGTTGCGATACAATAATGAACTTTTGCGCGAGGCGAGCTTTCCTTTTATATCCCGCTCGCGACTCAGCTCAGAGCGGGTCGCGTGGCGGAGCGCGCTGATTGGTCAGTGGCGGGCTCCCTTGATCCTGAGCGGGGTATATAACACGAAGCTCGATCTGCGGGGCGGCATAAAACACCACAAACCCACAACAGCAGCAGCAATGTCAGGACGCGGCAAGGGAGGCAAAGTGAAGGGCAAGTCAAAGTCTCGCTCCAGCAGGGCCGGACTTCAGTTCCCCCGTGGGCAGAATTCACCGTCTGCTGCGTAAGGGCAACTACGCCGAACGCGTCGGTGCTGGCGCTCCTGTCTACCTGGCAGCCGTCATGGAATACCTCGCTGCCGAAGTTCTGGAGCTCGCCGGTAACGCCGCACGTGACAACAAGAAGACCCGTATCATCCCACGTCACTTGCAGTTGGCCATCCGCAACGACGAAGAACTCAACAAACTTCTGTCTGGCGTAACCATTGCACAGGGAGGTGTTCTTCCAAACATTCAGGCAGTTCTTTGCCAAAGAAGACAGAGAAGAAGTAAGCACTTCTGCCACCCACCACGACAAATACCATAACCAGGCTCCATCCGGAGCCACACACACTTTAATAGAGAGATTCAAGTAGACAATCAACTTTCAAACATTAATAATAACATTTTATATTGATTTCATTTGGAATGTGTACATAACAAACAAACAAAACAAAATTATAGGGGATATTCAGCATCACTTTGGAATATTAACCAATCATATAAATCCAATATATATTTTATATTTTACTTTAAGCGAGGAATTCATATTCTATCAATTTTTAATCATACAAATGAACAAAAGCAATTCTTCACTAGACGTAATGAATGAATAATGATCAAGGTTTTAATGTGTTGTCATGAATATATATATATATATATATATATATATATATATATATATATATATATATATATATTATATATATATATATATATATATATATATAATATATATAATATATTATAATACTTGTGAACCAGATTATGTTTGAGCAGCAGCGATCGTGCCTGCCATTGGCCGAAGTGCAACAATTCAAATAATTTAAAGGGCCTGCTCGGGTATATAAGAGAGGCTGGAGACTGGGGCCGGTGGTGGGTGATGGGTGATGAGTGATGGTGTGGTGTGGTATGGTGTTGTTAAGAGTTGATTTACGGCCAGCCAGCCAGCTGCAGCCAAGGCAGGCGCAGGGCAGGGCAAGGCAAGGCAAGGCAAGGCCAAGGCAAGGCAAGGCAATAACAGGACAGGACAGGACAGGACAGGCAAGGCAAGGCAAGGCAAGGCAAGGCAAGGCAAGGCAGGCAAGGCAAGGCAGGCGGGCGGGCAGGCGGGCGGGCGGGCGGGCGGGCGGGCGGGCGGGCGGGCAGCCAGCCAGCCAGCCAGCCAGCCAGCCAGCCAGCCAGCCAGCCAGCCAGCCAGGCAGGCAGGCAGGCAGGCAGGCCAGCCAGCCAGCCAGCCAGCCAGCCAGCCAGCCAGCCAGCCAGGCAGGCAGGCAGGCAGCCAGCCAGCCCAGCCAGCCAGCCAGCCAGCCAGCCAGCCCACTCCCACTTTGTATTTATATGCATTCAATTTATATTCAAACATTATATATGTTAAGGGCCTAGTTTTAGTGTTTATTTTAAAAATGACAAACATCGAGTCCGTTTTACCAGTCCTTTAGCGTTAACGGTGATGCATTTTAAAACTGAACAGAAATCACCTTTTCTGGATATATCAAATATCGAATCCGCTTAATGTGCCTACAATTCAATCATTCAAAAAATACATAATTTACATCATGCCTTTTCATAGAACAGACATATAAGATTTGAGACAATAAGAACTTAGTTTTATAACTAAAGTTGCACAATTATACCAACTCTATGGTGGCTGGGTGGTAAGGTGTGTGGCTGTGTTTTGGAAGTCGCGATGTTCAAACGACCCAATGGGAGTACTTTTTTTTTTTTGCCATACAATCTTCCTAATACTATTATGTAGGTGTGTGTGTGTGTGTGTGTGTGTGTTTTATTCATTCTTTGGTTTTATAGATGACATACATATTGACTCCTTTTACGGTCCTTAATTAGGCTCTGGGGAAGCAATGGTGGTGGTGCATTTAAAACTAAACCAAAAATCACAGTTCTGGACGCGTCAAATATCATATCCGCTTAATGTTGTCTACAACCTAATTACTTAAAACTACACTATTTAATTCATTTCATATCATGTGCATATTGGTCATTATGCTCATACAACCGACATCAAAATTTATTTTCATTATTAGAATCATACATTTCATCAAGTAATACAGATACAAAGAGATTTTCTTTCTGAGAAGACCGTTAGTATTGGCTGGCTGGCAGGCAGGCAGGCATTTGAGGGTTATTATTTCGCCTGTTGATTGGGGGGAGGGTTGATGTGTTAGGGGGTTTTCGGTTAGGTGTGGTGGTGGTGATTGGTGGTGATTGGTGGTGATTGGTGGTGGTGGTGATTGGTGGTGAGTAGTGGTGGTGGTGGTGAGTAGTGGTAGTGGTGGTGGTGGTGGTGGTGGTGGTGGTAGTAGGTGGGGGGGGGGGGGGAAGGGGACTGATGGTCTGTGGATTCCTTCTCCGTACCCCTTACATATAAGCAAAAACATGCCTTCCTGTGGGTATAGAAACATTAACACAAATTATATATGTAACTGATATTGTAGCCTTTTAAACAGAAAAGATTTGTACATACAAATACTTTTAAATTATCATTTATTTGTGGAAATGGCATTTACGTCATTAAATTGATACCTCAGCATCAAGCTTGTGTCCTGCAGCTGTGGTCCAGTGGTAAAGTGTATATAAGTGATGCGTATTCTTGGAGTTGCGAGTTCAAACCCGGATTAAGCTATATATATATATATATATATTATATATATATATATATATATATATATATATATATATATATAAAACAACATGTTTTGTTTTGGTTGTTTGTTTTTGTATAAAGCCTCACACACTATATTAAGCGAGTTTGTTTTAAACATGACATACATATTAATTCATTTTACCAGGCCTTATTCCACACAACTCCGTGAATTTCCCGTGGAGCCAGCCATTCAAACAAAAACAAACGAAACAAAACAAAACAAAACAAAAAACATTATTGCCAACAGCATTTGGTGTTCCCAGGCGGTCACCCATCCAAGTACTAACCAAACCCAACGTTGCTTAACTTCGCTGTCGATCGGACGAGAAGCGGTGTTCTCACGTGGTATGGCCGTTGGCATGAGACTGCCTACACATTGTGGCTAATAACCAACTCTTTTTAGTCATCACGGCAGGATACGGACCTTCTTGTGGTGTCTTAATGGTAATTGTATCCTAACATATTTTTGTCTCCTTGGCATGGATATTTAACATCGTTTATTCAGTCTTGGGTTTATGTTCTTTCGCCATTTACAGACATTTACATCTACCTACTTCCTCAGCCTGCCCTGCCAATTTCTAATGAATTTGTGGATTTTCTTTGTACTACATACATATGTGTTATGCTCATCTGCTCTTCAGTTTTTTATGATATTTGTCTCTCTGTCCTGCTTTATGATACTTT
This sequence comes from Procambarus clarkii, assembly GCF_040958095.1. Taxonomy (NCBI): domain Eukaryota; kingdom Metazoa; phylum Arthropoda; class Malacostraca; order Decapoda; family Cambaridae; genus Procambarus; species Procambarus clarkii. The sequence continues at coordinate 51,903 of NW_027189773.1, read as the reverse complement.
TACAAAGAACATGAACAAATGCTTCTATTTTAGAGAAGAATGGGATCCAGGTTTCGGAGCCGTAAAACCAACCGTTGTGATTGGTGGACGAGTTGCCAGGTTGCAGCTTCTGTACCGTGCCGGCACATAAATTAGGTTCGGCTCAAGCGGCGGGCAGCATCATTCCCCCGTGACTGTCTGAGCGTCTCTCATCACCTTGGTTATCTCATCATCATCATGGTAGAAGCAAAGCCTACCAAGAAGGCTGCGGCTGCTGCTGTGGTGGGCCACCACCAGGAAACCTCGCGTCCAGGTTGCTCACCCGAAAACTAGTCAAATGGTTCTAGCCGCGGTCGCAGCACTCAAAGACCGTAAGGGCTCGTCTCTACAAGCAATCAAGAAGTACGTTGTTGCCAACAACAAAGTCGAGGCTGCCAAGATCGCCATTTACATCCGAAGATTTCTCAAGAAAGCAGTGGCTGACGGCATTCTTGTTCAGACCAAGGGAAGTGGAGCTAGTGGATCATTCAAGCTGGCCGTAGCAGAGAAGAGGGCCGTTCTAACTCCCAAGAAAGCCACAACAACCAAGAAACCATCTACAGCAGCAAGGAAGGCCGTGGTAACTCCCAAGAAAGCCGCCACAAGCAACAAACCACCTACAGCCTTGAAAAAGAAGCAGCAGCAGCAGCTTGTTGTTGGGAACAAAAAGCCCAAAATAAAGAGAGCTTCAAAATCTCCCAAACCACCCAAGGCAAAGAAAGCTGTCCAAGAAACAAAACAAAGGCAAAATAAACGATGACATGCAAGCAGCATGAATACACATGCACAATAAACATCCAGGCCTCCCCCCTCAGTGGAGGGGCCTCATATGATTTCCAAAAAGAGTTTAGTTTTGTAGACAAATAAATCATTACTTTGGGGTAGATTTACTCTGTATATTATATTATATATTATATATATATATATATATATATATATATATATATATATATAATAATATATATATATATATATATATATATATATATATTTATATATACACATGGGTGAGGTGATATGGTACCAAAGTTTTGGGTAAGGTGATTGACATTTACACAAGATAAAACACGAACCAATGGGAATAAAAACATAGAATGGAAGTAACTGCAGAAGGCCTATTGGCCCATAACACAAGCACTTCCTCTTGATGCTTCTATATTGGTTCGGAGTCTTGAAGCTATAATATATATATATATATATATATATATATATATATATATATATATATATATATATATATATATATATATATATATATATATATATATATTATATATATATATATGCATGCACACAAAACTAAATAGTCTTGTTAGACAAATTGCCCCTATTAGAGGCAAGTTGACTAACAAGCCGAATGACTGCAATTGTTTTTGAATTTGAGTTAAATCTAACATAGAAATGTAATCAAACCTAACCTAACCTATGCTAACCCAAGCTAAGCTAACCTAACCTAACCTAACCTAAGCTAACCCAAGCTAAGCTAGCTAAGCTAACCTAACCTAACCTAACCTAAGCTAAGCTAACCTAACCTAACCTAACCTAACCTAACCTAACCTAACCCAGCAATTCATGATCTTAATATAATACTGTTAATTGGATAAACCAATTTGGAAAGAAATGTTCGAAAATAACAAAATTAACTGTGCTTGTTAGGAAAATTGGGCCTTGCATACTTGTCCCAATAGTGTGGTTCTCGCTTTTAGGTACGACATAAACGTATACCTAAGTTGAGAGAGAAAAAGATTCGCACTCAAACATGCATATCGATTGCCAGTCCTGAATTCTGGGTAGATATTCGTGTCCTCCCTTTTCATTTACCATCATTTGGATACTATCAAAACAGCTCTGAGAAGGATAAAATGAATAAAACGGGTAGCTCACTCATGTAAAAAGGAAGAGTTGGGAAAGATCTCTCTCTCTCTCTCTCTCTCCTCTCCCCCCTCACCCCCCACCAATGATCCTGCTCTGCTAGTATATAACGTAACAAACCTTCCCCCCCCCCCCCCTCCCTCCCCAATCAGAGTCCCTTTAAGCATGCGAGGATAAAAAATAGATTTCATAAGACCCAATGTGCTAGCTGATATCAAAACAATTTATGTTATCGTCTATTAAGCCCTTCAGTAAAAAAGTATAGGGACCTAATTAGGTCCCGTTTTGAGGTGGTGGTGGGTGGAATCGATGGATTAGCCAAGCTCTTATCCGCCGAATCCGTAGAGGGTACGACCCTGGCGCTTCAGAGCGTACACCACGTCCATAGCAGTGACGGTCTTCCTCTTGGCGTGTTCCGTGTAGGTTACCAGCATCACGGATGACGTTCTCGAGGAACACCTTCAGGACGCCACGGGTCTCTTCGTAGATGAGACCCGAAATACGCTTCACGCCGCCACGACGAGCTAAGCGACGAATAGCGGGCTTGGTGATGCCCTGGATGTTGTCACGTAGCACCTTACGATGACGCTTGGCGCCACCCTTTCCGAGTCCCTTGCCTCCCTTGCCGCGTCCAGTCATGGTGTTGAAGTTGTGTGAATCGAATTGACGAATGCCCGCACGATTTCCCGACTATATCCCATCAAGCGGACGTACTAGTAGCATTGCAACTCCTGCCTGCCCTTACTTTACGCTTGTGGTCGAGTAGACACGGCTTTCTCACAACGCTTTCAAAACTGCAGTTGCCTACTCGTCTGTTTCACGTCCCTGTGAAATGACTTTTGCACAAATCCAAAAAATAGAGCAAAATCAGCGATAATAGTGATTGAGGTGAGCCGCCTGTTGGCTGCAGCCAGAGGAAGGAGGGGAGGGGCAACGGGGTGACGTAGGCGAGTCGAGCAGCCAATGGCGCTCGAGCAAGCGCCTCGAGACGGCGTATATAAGCAAAAATTTTTCGGCGCCGGCCATCACAAACCACAGTTGTTCACCATGGCTCGCACCAAGCAGACTGCTCGCAAGTCCACGGGAGGCAAGGCTCCTCGTAAGCAGCTGGCCACCAAGGCAGCACGCAAGTCTGCTCCTGCCACAGGGGGTGTGAAGAAGCCTCACCGTTACAGGCCCGGAACGGTCGCCCTGCGTGAGATCCGTCGTTACCAGAAGAGCACCGAGTTGCTCATCAGGAAACTTCCCTTCCAGCGTCTGGTGCGCGAGATTGCCCAGGACTTCAAGACCGATCTTCGCTTCCAGTCGTCTGCCGTCATGGCTTTACAGGAGGCATCCGAGGCTTACCTGGTCGGTCTCTTCGAGGACACTAACCTCTGTGCCATCCACGCCAAGCGTGTCACCATCATGCCAAAGGACATTCAGCTTGCTCGCCGTATCCGTGGAGAGCGTGCATAAGCTAAATCGACCACCCTAGTATACACCAAACTCGGCCCTTCTCAGGGCCAAAATATCCTTCTAAGGAGATTTCAGACATTCCTAGCATAATTTAGGTGTCATACATACATGTGATATCAATAAATCAAGTCATTTGTAGTACAACCTGTTCTCTTACAAACAAAACGCCGTCGCTTTTCACTCTTATGCACTGTCAAGGATCACCCCCCCCCCCCCCAAAATAAAAATTGTCATACTGTACTAGAAATAAAAGCAGCTTGTATAAGTGACATATACTGTCCAGTCCTGTTTTATTCTGTTTTCGGTCCTCTGGCTTAATCTGTTAAGTTAGGAGATGACATTTTAAATTAACCGTTTTCTTGACATTTTCAAACCTAAGAGGGTGGCCTGCATAGTAATCCTAATGTGGAACATAACAATGAATCTCTAATCTCTAGAAAAAAGATACCGAGTGCTTATATGTGTTGAGAGAGAGAGAGAGAGAGAGAGAGAGAGAGAGAGAGAGAGAGAGAGAGAGAGAGAGAGAGAGAGAGAGAGAGAGAGAGAGAGAGAAGAGAGAGAGAGAGAGAGACACACAGACAAGATAGACAAGACAGACAGACAGACAGACAGACAGACAGACAGACAGACAGACAGACAGACAGACAGGCAGGCAGGCAGGCAGACAGACAGACAGACAGACAGACAGACAGACAGACAGACACTGAGAGAGAGAAACACACACAGACAGTTTCATAAATATTCTCATTTTATAGCTATTTGCTTTCAGTGACAGAGGTTTTTGTTATAATAGTATTGGTGTCTAACACTCACAATCTCTTTAGAAATTAAAGTGTGGCTCCAATGGAGCCGAGTTTGTTGGTTTGAGGCCAAGCCACCACCACAGGGCAGTAAGTAAGCCGTTTACTTGGAGGAGGTGTACTTGGTGACGGCCTTAGTGCCCTCAGAGACGGCGTGCTTGGCCAGTTCTCCGGGCAACAGGAGCCTTACAGCCGTCTGGATCTCCCGACTGGTAATGGTGGAACGCTTGTTGTAGTGGGCCAGGCGAGAAGCCTCGGCGGCGATGCGCTCGAAGATGTCGTTCACGAACGAGTTCATGATCGACATGGCTTTGGAAGAGATACCAGTGTCGGGGTGGACCTGCTTCAGCACTTTGTAGATGTAGATGCTGTAGCTCTCCTTCCTCCTGCGCTTCTTTTTCTTATCGCCCTTGGCAATGGCCTTCTGGGCCTTTCCGGCCTTCTTGGCAGCCTTTCCAGATGCCTTGGGTGGCATGATGATGCTCGTGCTGGCTGGCGTTGCGATACAATAATGAACTTTTGCGCGAGGCGAGCTTTCCTTTTATATCCCGCTCGCGACTCAGCTCAGAGCGGGTCGCGTGGCGGAGCGCGCTGATTGGTCAGTGGCGGGCTCCCTTGATCCTGAGCGGGGTATATAACACGAAGCTCGATCTGCGAGCCGCATAAAGATAAAAGAAAACGACTCGCCAGCCAGCAGCCGCCGTGAGCAGACGTGCTCCCAGGAGCTCCCGCCACCTACAGGAGAAACTGAGCGTTGGCTCCGCCCACCTCACTCAGGATTGGTGCGCCAGCGAGCCAATCACAGCCGGCCGGCCGCGTAGCAGCCAGCCACACTCACTGCCAGTCGACTACTAGCTCTCTCGGCGTCAAGACACGCCGGGGCACCTGTACTGTGTCTCAACCTAGCTCTACTGACGCTTACAGCAGTATGATGTCCTAATAAAATAACTACCCATCCTCATCCTTCATCCCACACCCCCTCCCCCCCCCCATTCCCCACCCTCTCCTCCCCATTCTCTCCCTGCCTGTACCAAGACACACCACACACACACTCACACAATACACAATGCATAACCTACTAATCATAGAATTAAGGAGTGAATAAGGCTGTCTTTCTAAACTGTTTCTACCTCTTGTATTTCGCCATTCCAAACGATCATTCCCGAGCGGTAGCCAAAACCGGGTTCTTGAAATTCTTGCGAAGGTTTGATCGGGCATCTAACAGCCTTGTAGCAGGCTTAGGCTATCGATAGGTTCAATTACCACCTTGTCTAGTAGCTCTAGTTGCCTAGCAACTAGAAGTTAGAGGCCTCGGCCTAACTAACACCCACCATCCACTTAGTCTACCTGGACACTTCACAGCACCCACCATAGTATAGATTAGATTAGGCTGCCTGGCCCACCAAGCTATGGCGACCAAAGTCAGATTCACAGACGAATCTGGCCGGGGTCGTACCCCAGCCCAACTACTTGAGGTGATCTACGAGGTCACCCAGATTACCTACAAAAATGTGTACAAAATAACGAATGGAGCCATCTTGTTGGTACCCAATGCAAACCTCCCAGACCTCCTTTCGTCAGACACCATGAACAAACTAAGGGAGAAGAATATCACTGTCTACCCCCCTGCCGAATTCCAAGCCCAGCGCACCATCTTTGTACATAGGATCCATGACATCATCATGGACCACTCAAATGATGAAATAATTGCAGAAATAGAGAGGAAAAACAGGGATGTCAAAATACTTCAGGCCCACAGATTCACAACCCAACGCAACAACCAAGTACTGAAACTTACTCTGGCTTCACCGGAGCAAGCAACGCAAGTCTGCACACAAGGCCTTTCTGCATTTGGCATCATGGCTGAACCTGACAAAATCCACCCACAGAGGTTTTACAAGCTCAAGCAATGCTTCAAATGCTTTCAGTATGACCACTATTCCAATGCATGTAACAATGGAACCCCCAAGTGCAGCAGGTGCACAGGGGAACACAGCTACAGGGAATGCACAAACCCAACACCCAAATGTGCTCTATGCAATGGTCCACACATTGCAATCTCGCATCTTTGTCCCCGCAGGCAAGAGGCAATCAAGCAATTGCATGAAACAGAGACAGCAGCCCGCCAACAGGCAGCTATTACCATCCCTGCCCCTCCTCCACCAGTAAATGCCTGGGGCATCCCTAACCAACAACAGGCCCAGTCGGTGGCCCAAGTGGGCCACCAAAGCACCCAACACCCCCATAACCCCACGGTTATACCAGAGCAAACCCAGAATCAAACACAACAGGCCCCAACACCTAACTCTCTTGCACCAAACCCCGATCCCAAGCCCAGCTTAGGGGCCGAACTCCTAACATTTGCTCAAATCCAATTTCCAGACAACCCAGTGAAGCTCCTAGGTTTCTGGAACTCACTTAGGAAAGACAATGGCCTACCCCCTGTCCATATGTCCGAGGACTCGCTTGCCTACTTGACTCCTAACATCACAACAACCGCCGGCCAGGCCCAAGCACAACCCAACAACCCCCAACCCTAGTACTCCTCGCCCCCCTGGCTTCAACCAACGCCCAGGAGACTCCAAACTCCCTGAACAACCCCGGCCCCTCCACCCCGACATTCTGGGAAACACCTATGTCCACCCTTCCTGAAACACTCCCACATCAGATCGTCCTCAAAGCTATCACAAACTCCCTTGCCATACGGAACCCCATCCGCCCTAGGAAATTTCGCTTCAAACATCGCAGCCCCACAACAATATATTCCACACAACGCTGTACCAAGAGGCCTAGGACCGAACTACAGCCGAACCCCATCCCCTGTGGACGGAGCAAGGGCAAGCAACCCCCACAACTCTTCACCAGAGAGCGACTCTAGCACCACGGATGTCGACATCATGAACAGCAGTGACACCGAAGGACCCCCTCAATGGCACAGCAACGTATGGTAAACCCCAACCCAACCAATCCCCGACCGGAACCAGGAACAAGACACCTGGCTCAACAGCTTTACCCCCCTCCTCCACAAACAGAAGCGACCAAACCGAATGTAACAACATTGGCACTACAGCCAAACAAACACTTCCGTCTCATAGTCAATAATGGGGATCACAATCCTTCAGGTGAACATCAGACACTTCTTCAACAACAGATACCTTCTCACTCTGGAAGTAGCCAGACTTAACCCAGATGTAATCTTACTCAATGAAACAGCGGCCAGACAGGACCAGCACATCTCCATCTGGGGATATTCCACCAGGGAAGTCAACAGGGGTAGGTTCAGTGGGGTGGCAATACTAATAAGAAGAGGACTCTCCTACCGCCCCATCCTCGTAGAAGACGACAACTTTCTTGCAATAGAACTCACCACTTCACACGGCCCCCTCATCGTCTGCACCGCATATCTACCACCTAGACTGGCCTACCTCCCCTCCATCCCTCTGAACAAGCTGCTCGACAGGAATCTCCCCACTATCATCGCAGGAGACCTGAATGCCCACCATCAGGCCTTATTCAACGCACCTGCCAGGCCAGACCTCAAGGGCAGGCAGCTCTTCAATCTAATGCAAAACCGGGACCTCTCCTTCCAAGGCCCCCACTTTAAGACGTTCTTTGCGGGCAACCAGAGGGGCACCCCTGACATAGTGCTGACCAACAGAGATTGTGACCTGTTCCACTGCAGAGTAACCCCAGGCAAGAACGTGGGGTCGGACCACATCCCTGTGGTCACATCCCTCCAAGCAGCCCCCTTCAGATATGTGGCACCACCCAGGCCCAGACTGGGAACCATACGTGCCCGTGAATATGACACCTTCCTTGCTGACGACCCCATCATTGAGTTCGAGAACCTCCCAACCCAAACAATCGACCAAGCAGTAAACACCATCCACAACCGGATCCAGCTTGCAACCGAGGCCACTTGTGAAATATCCACCACAAGGACTTACCACCAATATAAGCCGACCCGAGAAATCAGAGGCAAAATGAATGAGTACCAGCGAGCCTGCCAAAGCCACTACCAAACTGGCCAGCCACCAGCGTTGACCCTACAAACACTCAGAAGGGAAACCATAGACCTTACGCTGACCCACAAGAGCCACATTTGGGGAACCCTGGTGAGACAGGCCAACCAGTACAAAAGGGAGCCGGCTACTTTCTGGCGCAAGATCAGACAGCTCCTGGGATCAGTTAACCCCAGCCTCACCCACCTTGTACACACATTCCTTGACGAAGATGAAGAGGAGCAGCAAGAAAAAATAGAAGACCCACAGGATCAGGCTGACCTCATGGGCGCAGTCTGGAAAAAGACACTCACAGCTTCAAACAGCAGAGCCTTCAACAACACTCACTTTGAACGTGTCAACCAATGGACAACAGAAAATGCCGCCTCCCTTAACAGCACCCCTCTGATTGACCTGACAACCCTAGAAGACGACCACCCTCTAACAAGACCCATAACTATGCTAGAGATGAGAGGAGTCATCAAAAGCACCAGAGATAAGGCCCCTGGACCATCAGGGATCAAAGCGCTGCAGATCAAACTTCTACCAGGCAATCTTATGCAATCCATACTCAACCTATTCAACGCTATGCTGGCATCGGGTCACATTCCTGTAGCATTCAAGTCAGCCAAGATGATATTCATTCCCAAACCCAAGAAAGACCCCCACCAACCTGGCAACTACCGACCAATCTCCCTCTTAGACACGATAGGCAAGTGCTTTGAAAAAATCATGTCAAACCGTCTTAACTACTACATGGAGTACAACAACCTCTTCACAGAAAAGCAGTTTGGCTTTCGAGCACATAGATCAACCCAGCACGCAATTAACATCATCTACGACGCCGTAAGCTCAATTCGAAAGCAAAAACAGGTAGCTTTGATTGCAACGAGGGACGTACACAAGGCCTTCGACAGCCTGTGGCACGATGGTCTTGTGTACAAATTAGCAGACTTACCAGCGCAAAACTGGACCCTCCTCAGGCTGATCAGAAATTTCCTTAAGAATAGGCAAGTTACCCCCAGCTTCAAGGCAAAAGAGGCCGCAGCCTTCACCCCAACAGCTGGAGTCCCCCAAGGATCATGCTTGAGCCCGGTTCTCTTCAACATCTTTGTAAATGACCTACCCCAACCAGAGTATAGGGACACCATTATCGTACAATTTGCGGACGACGTAACACACGTAATAACATCTAACCCTAGCATCCAAGCGGCCAAGCATGCAACTGTAACCCGTAAGGCAAACGTAGAACTAGCAAGGACTGCTAACTGGGAAAGGAAATGGAGGATCACCACTAACCCAGAAAAGATCCAATTAAGCACTGTCGGCTGTATGGCCTTCTCTATTGAAAATGAGGGGGGAATAAGAATCAGGGGTGATCCCATAGCCATCTCAAACTCCAACACAGTGCTCGGTTACAACTTCAACAGGCTACTCAACTCCTCCCAGTACGTATCCCAGAAGACAGCGATGGCCCGGGGCTCACTGGAGAGGCTCTTCCGTTTCAACCAAGCCCCATCCCACATCAAGCTCCACCTGTACAGAATGATCATAAGGCCTAGCTTGGAATACCCCTACGTTCCCCTGAACCTCACCAACAAATCCAACATGTTGAAGATTCAACGAGTACAAAACAAAGCACTTCGCTTTGCAGAGGGCCTGACTCTGAGGGACAGGGTAAGAACTGACCTGATCCATGAGACGCTCAACATGAAGCCAATGAACATTAGGCTCAGCTACCTGGCCAGAAGACAGCTGTACCGTATGAAGAACATGTATGTCCCAGACCCAGAAGATCCCTTCGTAGCAGAAAACACCACCAGCGACTACGAGATCCACGAACCACCACACAGAACCAGAAGAATCACTCTCCAACAAAAAGTGATCAGACATATCCATGATGAGGCCTTCCCAAGCCCTCAGATACTAAGCGGTCTGCCAGACGATCCAGATGAGTGGCCCATCCCGGACCCAATCTACACCAAATGAAGAATAAAGAAAGAAAGAAAAAAAAAAAAAAATAACAAAATAAAAAATAAAATAAAAAAAAAATAAAAAAATAAATAAATAAATTAAAAAAAAAAAAAAAAAAAAAAATAATAAAAAAAAAAAAAAAAAAAAAAAAAATATATAAATAAATAAAACACCTACAAAAAAATATAAAACCAAAAAACCATTTGTCGTGGCGGCAGAAGTGTAACTACCCTGATGTTTCTAAGATTAGCCTCCTTCAGCCAACTCCATCGGCTCTAGTGCTTTAGGACACCAACAAGGTCACAAACACTAGCCCCCCCAGCCAATGTACTGACAACCCAACATAACACATACGCAAACAAACAACACATACAAAAATGTCAACCCATGGTGGACAGGCCACCGAACTTTCAAACCTCCTCTCTCTCTACACCCGCATCCTCTTCCTGAATTTCATCTCCCCATCCCTCTACCTCCCCCATCCTTTCCATTCCCTATGGACATCAATCCAATCCAATCCCGCATAAAACACCACAAACCCACAACAGCAGCAGCAATGTCAGGACGCGGCAAGGGAGGCAAAGTGAAGGGCAAGTCAAAGTCTCGCTCCAGCAGGGCCGGACTTCAGTTCCCCGTGGGCAGAATTCACCGTCTGCTGCGTAAGGGCAACTACGCCGAACGCGTCGGTGCTGGCGCTCCTGTCTACCTGGCAGCCGTCATGGAATACCTCGCTGCCGAAGTTCTGGAGCTCGCCGGTAACGCCGCACGTGACAACAAGAAGACCCGTATCATCCCACGTCACTTGCAGTTGGCCATCCGCAACGACGAAGAACTCAACAAACTTCTGTCTGGCGTAACCATTGCACAGGGAGGTGTTCTTCCAAACATTCAGGCAGTTCTTTTGCCAAAGAAGACAGAGAAGAAGTAAGCACTTCTGCCACCCACCACGACAAATACCATAACCAGGCTCCATCCGGAGCCACACACACTTTAATAGAGAGATTCAAGTAGACAATCAACTTTCAAACATTAATAATAACATTTATATTGATTTCATTTGGAATGTGTACATAACAAACAAACAAACAAAACAAAATTATAGGGGATATTCAGCATCACTTGGAATATTAACCAATCATATAAATCCAATATATATTTTATATTTTACTTTAAGCGAGGAATTCATATTCTATTAATTTTTAATCATACAAATGAACAAAAGCAATTCTTCACTAGACGTAATGAATGAATAAATGATCAAGGTTTTAATGTGTTTCATGAATATATATATATATATATATATATATATATATATATATATATATATATATATATATATATATATATATATATATATATATATATATATATTAATACTTGTGAACCAGAATATGTTTGAGCAGCAGCGATCGTGCCTGCCATTGGCCGAAGTGCAACAATTCAAATAATTTAAAGGGCCTGCTCGGGTATATAAGAGAGGCTGGGAGACTGGGGCCGGTGGTGGGTGATGGGTGATGAGTGATGGTGTGGTGTGGTATGGTGTTGTTAAGAGTTGATTTACGGCCAGCCAGCCAGCTGCAGCCAAGGCAGGGCAGGGCAGGGCAAGGCAAGGCAAGGCAAGGCAAGGCAAGGCAAGGCAATAACAGAACAGGACAGGACAGGACAGGCAAGGCAAGGCAAGGCAAGGCAAGGCAAGCAGGCGGGCGGGCAGGCGGGCGGGCGGGCAGGCGGGCGGGCGGGCGGGCGGGCGGGCGGGCGGGCGGCCAGCCAGCCAGCCAGCCAGCCAGCCAGCCAGCCAGGCAGGCAGGCAGGCAGGCAGGCAGGCAGGCAGGCAGGCAGGCAGGCAGCCAGCCAGCCAGCCAGCCAGCCAGCCAGCCAGCCAGCCAGCCAGCCAGCCAGCCAGCCAGCCAGCCAGCCAGCCACTCCCACTTTGTATTTATATGCATTCAATTTATATTCAAACATTATATATGTTAAGGGCCTAGTTTTAGTGTTTATTTTAAAAATGACAAACATCGAGTCGTTTTACCAGTCCTTTAGCGTTAACAGTGATGCATTTTAAAACTGAACAGAAATCACCTTTTCTGGATATATCAAATATCGAATCCGCTTAATGTGCCTACAATTCAATCATTCAAAAAATACATAATTTACATCATGCCTTTTCATAGAACAGACAATAAGATTTGAGACAATAAGAACTTTACTTTTATAACTAAAGTTGCACAATTATACCAACTCTATGGTGGCTGGGTGGTAAGGTGTGTGGCTGGTGTTTTGGAAGTCGCGAGTTCAAACGACCCAATGGGAGTACTTTTTTTTTTTGCCATACAATCTTCCTAATACTATTATGTAGGTGTGTGTGTGTGTGTGTGTTTTTATTCATTCTTTGGTTTTATAGATGACATACATATTGACTCCTTTTACCGGTCCTTAATTAGGCTCTGGGGAAGCAATGGTGGTGGTGCATTTAAAACTAAACCAAAAATCACCAGTTCTGGACGCGTCAAATATCATATCCGCTTAATGTGTCTACAACCTAATTACTTAAAACTACACTATTTAATTCATTCATATCATGTGCATATTGGTCATTATGCTCATACAACCGACATCAAAATTTATTTTCATTATTAGAATCATACATTTCATCAAGTAATACAGATACAAAGAGATTTTCTTTCTGAGAAGACCGTTAGTATTGGCTGGCTGGCAGGCAGGCAGGCATTTGAGGGTTATTATTTCGCCTGTTGATTGGGGGGAGGGTTGATGTGTTAGGGGGTTTTCGGTTAGGTGTGGTGGTGGTGATTGGTGGTGATTGGTGGTGATTGGTGGTGGTGGTGATTGGTGGTGAGTAGTGGTGGTGGTGGTGAGTAGTGGTAGTGGTGGTGGTGGTGGTGGTGGTGGTGGTAGTAGGTGGGAGGGGGGGGGGGGGGAAGGGGACTGATGGTCTGTGGATTCCTTCTCCGTACCCCTTACATATAAGCAAAAACATGCCTTCCTGTGGGTATAGAAACATTAACACAAATTATATATGTAACTGATATTGTAGCCTTTTAAACAGAAAAGATTTGTACATACAAATACTTTTAAATTATCATTTATTTGTGGAAATGGCATTTACGTCATTAAATTGATACCTCAGCATCAAGCTTGTGTCCTGCAGCTGTGGTCCAGTGGTAAAGTGTATATAAGTGATGCGTATTCTTGGAGTTGCGAGTTCAAACCCGGATTAAGCTATATATATATATATATATATATATATATATATATATATATATATATATATATATATATATATATAAAACAACATGTTTTGTTTTGGTTGTTTGTTTTTGTATAAAGCCTCACACACTATATTAAGCGAGTTTGTTTTAAACATGACATACATATTAATTCATTTTACCAGGCCTTATTCCACACAACTCCGTGAATTTCCCGTGGAGCCAGCCATTCAAACAAAAACAAACGAAACAAAACAAAACAAAACAAAAAACATTATTGCCAACAGCATTTGGTGTTCCCAGGCGGTCACCCATCCAAGTACTAACCAAACCCAACGTTGCTTAACTTCGCTGATCGGACGAGAAGCGGTGTTCTCAACGTGGTATGGCCGTTGGCATGAGACTGCCTACACATTGTGGCTAATAACCAACTCTTTTTAGTCATCACGGCAGGATACGGACCTTCTTGTGGTGTCTTAATGGTAATTGTATCCTAACATATTTTTGTCTCCTTGGCATGGATATTTAACATCGTTTATTCAGTCTTGGGTTTATGTTCTTTCGCCATTTACAGACATTTTACATCTACCTACTTCCTCAGCCTGCCCTGCCAATTTCTAATGAATTTGTGGATTTTCTTTTGTAATACATACATGTGTGTGCTCATCTGCTCTTCAGTTTTTATGATATTTGTCTCATCTGTCCTGCTTTATGATACTTTTACAAAGAACATGAACAAATGCTTCTATTTTAGAGAAGATATGGGATCCAGGTTTCGGAGCCGTAAAACCAACCGTTGTGATTGGTGGACGAGTTGCCAGGTTGCAGCTTCTGTACCGTGCCGGCACATAAATAGGTTCGGCTCAAGCGGCGGCAGCATCATTCCCCCGTGACTGTCTGAGCGTCTCTCATCACCTTGGTTATCTCATCATCATCATGGTAGAAGCAAAGCCTACCAAGAAGGCTGCGGCTGCTGCTGTGGTGGCCACCACCAGGAAACCTCGCGTCCAGGTTGCTCACCCGAAAACTAGTCAAATGGTTCTAGCCGCGGTCGCAGCACTCAAAGACCGTAAGGGCTCGTCTCTACAAGCAATCAAGAAGTACGTTGTTGCCAACAACAAAGTCGAGGCTGCCAAGATCGCCATTTACATCCGAAGATTTCTCAAGAAAGCAGTGGCTGACGGCATTCTTGTTCAGACCAAGGGAAGTGGAGCTAGTGGATCATTCAAGCTGGCCGTAGCAGAGAAGAGGGCCGTTCTAACTCCCAAGAAAGCCACCACAACCAAGAAACCATCTACAGCAGCAAAGAAGGCCGTGGTAACTCCCAAGAAAGCCGCCACAAGCAACAAACCACCTACAGCCTTGAAAAAGAAGCAGCAGCAGCAGCTTGTTGTTGGGAACAAAAAGCCCAAAATAAAGAGAGCTTCAAAATCTCCCAAACCACCCAAGGCAAAGAAAGCTGTCAAGAAAACAACAAAGGCAAAATAAACGATGACATGCAAGCAGCATGAATACACATGACAATAAACATCCAGGCCTCCCCCCTCAGTGGAGGGGCCTCATATGATTCCAAAAAGAGTTTAGTTTTGTAGACAAATAAATCATTACTTTTGGGGTAGATTTACTCTGTATATTATATATATATATATATATATATATATATATATATATATATATATATATATATATATATATATATATATATATATATATATATTTATATATACACATGGGTGAGGTGATATGGTACCAAAGTTTTGGGTAAGGTGATTGACATTTACACAAGATAAAACACGAACCAATGGGAATAAAAACATAAGAATGGAAGTAACTGCAGAAGGCCTATTGGCCCATAACACAAGCACTTCCTCTTGATGCTTCTATATTGGTTCGGAGTCTTGAAGCTATAATATATATATATATATATATATATATATATATATATATATATATATATATATATATATATATATATATATATATATATATATATATATATATATATATATATATATATATATATATATATATATATATATATATATATATATATATATATGCACACAAAACTAAATAGTCTTGTTAGACAAATTGCCCCTATTAGAGGCAAGTTGACTAACAAGCCGAATGACTGCAATTGTTTTGAATTTGAGTTAAATCTAACATAGAAATGTAATCAAACCTAACCTAACCTATGCTAACCCAAGCTAAGCTAACCTAACCTAACCTAAGCTAACCCAAGCTAAGCTAAGCTAACCTAACCTAACCTAACCTAACCTAAGCTAACCTAACCTAACCTAACCTAACCTAACCTAACCTAACCCAGCAATTCATGATCTTAATATAATACTGTTAATTGGATAAACCAATTTGGAAAGAAATGTTCGAAAATAACAAAATTAACTGTGCTTGTTAGGAAAATTGGGCCTTGCATACTTGTCCCAATAGTGTGGTTCTCGCTTTTAGGTACGACATAAACGTATACCTAAGTTGAGAGAGAAAAAGATTCGCACTCAAACATGCATATCGATTGCCAGTCCTGAATTCTGGGTAGATATTCGTGTCCTCCCTTTTCATTTACCATCATTTGGATACTATCAAAACAGCTCTGAGAAGGATAAAATGAATAAAACGGGTAGCTCACTCATGTAAAAAGGAAGAGTTGGGAAAGATCTCTCTCTCTCTCTCTCTCTCTCTCCCCCTCACCCCCCACCAATGATCCTGCTCTGCTAGTATATAACGTAACAAACCTTCCCCCCCCCCCCCTCCCTCCCCAATCAGAGTCCCTTTAAGCATGCGAGGATAAAAAATAGATTTCATAAGACCCAATGTGCTAGCTGATATCAAAACAATTTATGTTATCGTCTATTAAGCCCTTCAGTAAAAAAGTATAGGGACCTAATTAGGTCCCGTTTTGAGGTGGTGGTGGGTGGAATCGATGGATTAGCCAAGCTCTTATCCGCCGAATCCGTAGAGGGTACGACCCTGGCGCTTCAGAGCGTACACCACGTCCATAGCAGTGACGGTCTTCCTCTTGGCGTGTTCCGTGTAGGTTACAGCATCACGGATGACGTTCTCGAGGAACACCTTCAGGACGCCACGGGTCTCTTCGTAGATGAGACCCGAAATACGCTTCACGCCGCCACGACGAGCTAAGCGACGAATAGCGGGCTTGGTGATGCCCTGGATGTTGTCACGTAGCACCTTACGATGACGCTTGGCGCCACCCTTTCCGAGTCCCTTGCCTCCCTTGCCGCGTCCAGTCATGGTGTTGAAGTTGTGTGAATCGAATTGACGAATGCCCGCACGATTTCCCGACTATATCCCATCAAGCGGACGTACTAGTAGCATTGCAACTCCTGCCTGCCCTTACTTTACGCTTGTGGTCGAGTAGACACGGCTTTCTCACAACGCTTTCAAAACTGCAGTTGCCTACTCGTCTGTTTCACGTCCCTGTGAAATGACTTTTGCACAAATCCAAAAAATAGAGCAAAATCAGCGATAATAGTGATTGAGGTGAGCCGCCTGTTGGCTGCAGCCAGAGGAAGGAGGGGAGGGGCAACGGGGTGACGTAGGCGAGTCGAGCAGCCAATGGCGCTCGAGCAAGCGCCTCGAGACGGCGTATATAAGCAAAAATTTTTCGGCGCCGGCCATCACAAACCACAGTTGTTCACCATGGCTCGCACCAAGCAGACTGCTCGCAAGTCCACGGGAGGCAAGGCTCCTCGTAAGCAGCTGGCCACCAAGGCAGCACGCAAGTCTGCTCCTGCCACAGGGGGTGTGAAGAAGCCTCACCGTTACAGGCCCGGAACGGTCGCCCTGCGTGAGATCCGTCGTTACCAGAAGAGCACCGAGTTGCTCATCAGGAAACTTCCCTTCCAGCGTCTGGTGCGCGAGATTGCCCAGGACTTCAAGACCGATCTTCGCTTCCAGTCGTCTGCCGTCATGGCTTTACAGGAGGCATCCGAGGCTTACCTGGTCGGTCTCTTCGAGGACACTAACCTCTGTGCCATCCACGCCAAGCGTGTCACCATCATGCCAAAGGACATTCAGCTTGCTCGCCGTATCCGTGGAGAGCGTGCATAAGCTAAATCGACCACCCTAGTATACACCAAACTCGGCCCTTCTCAGGGCCAAAATATCCTTCTAAGGAGATTTCAGACATTCCTAGCATAATTTAGGTGTCATACATACATGTGATATCAATAAATCAAGTCATTTGTAGTACAACCTGTTCTCTTACAAACAAAACGCCGTCGCTTTTCACTCTTATGCACTGTCAAGGATCACCCCCCCCCCCCCCCCCAAAAAAAAATTGTCATACTGTACTAGAAATAAAAGCAGCTTGTATAAGTGACATATACTGTCCAGTCCTGTTTTATTCTGTTTTCGGTCCTCTGGCTTAATCTGTTAAGTTAGGAGATGACATTTTAAATTAACCGTTTTCTTGACATTTTCAAACCTAAGAGGGTGGCCTGCATAGTAATCCTAATGTGGAACATAACAATGAATCTCTAATCTCTAGAAAAAAGATACCGAGTGCTTATATGTGTTGAGAGAGAGAGAGAGAGAGAGAGAGAGAGAGAGAGAGAGAGAGAGAGAGAGAGAGAGAGAGAGAGAGAGAGAGAGAGAGAGAGAGAGACACACAGACAAGATAGACAAGACAGACAGACAGACAGACAGACAGACAGACAGACAGACAGACAGACAGACAGACAGGCAGGCAGGCAGGCAGACAGACAGACAGACAGACAGACAGACAGACAGACAGACAGACACTGAGAGAGAGAAACACACACAGACAGTTTCATAAATATTCTCATTTTATAGCTATTTGCTTTCAGTGACAGAGGTTTTTGTTATAATAGTATTGGTGTCTAACACTCACAATCTCTTTAGAAATTAAAGTGTGGCTCCAATGGAGCCGAGTTTGTTGGTTTGAGGCCAAGCCACCACCACAGGGCAGTAAGTAAGCCGTTTACTTGGAGGAGGTGTACTTGGTGACGGCCTTAGTGCCCTCAGAGACGGCGTGCTTGGCCAGTTCTCCGGGCAACAGGAGCCTTACAGCCGTCTGGATCTCCCGACTGGTAATGGTGGAACGCTTGTTGTAGTGGGCCAGGCGAGAAGCCTCGGCGGCGATGCGCTCGAAGATGTCGTTCACGAACGAGTTCATGATCGACATGGCTTTGGAAGAGATACCAGTGTCGGGGTGGACCTGCTTCAGCACTTTGTAGATGTAGATGCTGTAGCTCTCCTTCCTCCTGCGCTTCTTTTTCTTATCGCCCTTGGCAATGGCCTTCTGGGCCTTTCCGGCCTTCTTGGCAGCCTTTCCAGATGCCTTGGGTGGCATGATGATGCTCGTGCTGGCTGGCGTTGCGATACAATAATGAACTTTTGCGCGAGGCGAGCTTTCCTTTTATATCCCGCTCGCGACTCAGCTCAGAGCGGGTCGCGTGGCGGAGCGCGCTGATTGGTCAGTGGCGGGCTCCCTTGATCCTGAGCGGGGTATATAACACGAAGCTCGATCTGCGAGCCCGCATAAAACACCACAAACCCACAACAGCAGCAGCAATGTCAGGACGCGGCAAGGGAGGCAAAGTGAAGGGCAAGTCAAAGTCTCGCTCCAGCAGGGCCGGACTTCAGTTCCCCGTGGGCAGAATTCACCGTCTGCTGCGTAAGGGCAACTACGCCGAACGCGTCGGTGCTGGCGCTCCTGTCTACCTGGCAGCCGTCATGGAATACCTCGCTGCCGAAGTTCTGGAGCTCGCCGGTAACGCCGCACGTGACAACAAGAAGACCCGTATCATCCCACGTCACTTGCAGTTGGCCATCCGCAACGACGAAGAACTCAACAAACTTCTGTCTGGCGTAACCATTGCACAGGGAGGTGTTCTTCCAAACATTCAGGCAGTTCTTTTGCCAAAGAAGACAGAGAAGAAGTAAGCACTTCTGCCACCCACCACGACAAATACCATAACCAGGCTCCATCCGGAGCCACACACACTTTAATAGAGAGATTCAAGTAGACAATCAACTTTCAAACATTAATAATAACATTTATATTGATTTCATTTGGAATGTGTACATAACAAACAAACAAACAAAACAAAATTATAGGGGATATTCAGCATCACTTGGAATATTAACCAATCATATAAATCCAATATATATTTTATATTTTACTTTAAGCGAGGAATTCATATTCTATTAATTTTTAATCATACAAATGAACAAAAGCAATTCTTCACTAGACGTAATGAATGAATAAATGATCAAGGTTTTAATGTGTTTCATGAATATATATATATATATATATATATATATATATATATATATATATATATATATATATATATATATATATATATATATATATTAATACTTGTGAACCAGAATATGTTTGAGCAGCAGCGATCGTGCCTGCCATTGGCCGAAGTGCAACAATTCAAATAATTTAAAGGGCCTGCTCGGGTATATAAGAGAGGCTGGGAGACTGGGGCCGGTGGTGGGTGATGGGTGATGAGTGATGGTGTGGTGTGGTATGGTGTTGTTAAGAGTTGATTTACGGCCAGCCAGCCAGCTGCAGCCAAGGCAGGGCAGGGCAGGGCAAGGCAAGGCAAGGCAAGGCAAGGCAAGGCAAGGCAATAACAGAACAGGACAGGACAGGACAGGCAAGGCAAGGCAAGGCAAGGCAAGGCAAGCAGGCGGGCGGGCAGGCGGGCGGGCGGGCAGGCGGGCGGGCGGGCGGGCGGGCGGGCGGGCGGGCGGCCAGCCAGCCAGCCAGCCAGCCAGCCAGCCAGCCAGGCAGGCAGGCAGGCAGGCAGGCAGGCAGGCAGGCAGGCAGGCAGCAGCAGCCAGCCAGCCAGCCAGCCAGCCAGCCAGCCAGCCAGCCAGCCAGCCAGCCAGCCAGCCAGCCAGCCAGCCAGCCACTCCCACTTTGTATTTATATGCATTCAATTTATATTCAAACATTATATATGTTAAGGGCCTAGTTTTAGTGTTTATTTTAAAAATGACAAACATCGAGTCGTTTTACCAGTCCTTTAGCGTTAACAGTGATGCATTTTAAAACTGAACAGAAATCACCTTTTCTGGATATATCAAATATCGAATCCGCTTAATGTGCCTACAATTCAATCATTCAAAAAATACATAATTTACATCATGCCTTTTCATAGAACAGACAATAAGATTTGAGACAATAAGAACTTTACTTTTATAACTAAAGTTGCACAATTATACCAACTCTATGGTGGCTGGGTGGTAAGGTGTGTGGCTGGTGTTTTGGAAGTCGCGAGTTCAAACGACCCAATGGGAGTACTTTTTTTTTTTTGCCATACAATCTTCCTAATACTATTATGTAGGTGTGTGTGTGTGTGTGTGTTTTTATTCATTCTTTGGTTTTATAGATGACATACATATTGACTCCTTTTACCGGTCCTTAATTAGGCTCTGGGGAAGCAATGGTGGTGGTGCATTTAAAACTAAACCAAAAATCACCAGTTCTGGACGCGTCAAATATCATATCCGCTTAATGTGTCTACAACCTAATTACTTAAAACTACACTATTTAATTCATTCATATCATGTGCATATTGGTCATTATGCTCATACAACCGACATCAAAATTTATTTTCATTATTAGAATCATACATTTCATCAAGTAATACAGATACAAAGAGATTTTCTTTCTGAGAAGACCGTTAGTATTGGCTGGCTGGCAGGCAGGCAGGCATTTGAGGGTTATTATTTCGCCTGTTGATTGGGGGGAGGGTTGATGTGTTAGGGGGTTTTCGGTTAGGTGTGGTGGTGGTGATTGGTGGTGATTGGTGGTGATTGGTGGTGGTGGTGATTGGTGGTGAGTAGTGGTGGTGGTGGTGAGTAGTGGTAGTGGTGGTGGTGGTGGTGGTGGTGGTGGTAGTAGGTGGGAGGGGGGGGGGGGGGAAGGGGACTGATGGTCTGTGGATTCCTTCTCCGTACCCCTTACATATAAGCAAAAACATGCCTTCCTGTGGGTATAGAAACATTAACACAAATTATATATGTAACTGATATTGTAGCCTTTTAAACAGAAAAGATTTGTACATACAAATACTTTTAAATTATCATTTATTTGTGGAAATGGCATTTACGTCATTAAATTGATACCTCAGCATCAAGCTTGTGTCCTGCAGCTGTGGTCCAGTGGTAAAGTGTATATAAGTGATGCGTATTCTTGGAGTTGCGAGTTCAAACCCGGATTAAGCTATATATATATATATATATATATATATATATATATATATATATATATATATATATATATATATAAAACAACATGTTTTGTTTTGGTTGTTTGTTTTTGTATAAAGCCTCACACACTATATTAAGCGAGTTTGTTTTAAACATGACATACATATTAATTCATTTTACCAGGCCTTATTCCACACAACTCCGTGAATTTCCCGTGGAGCCAGCCATTCAAACAAAAACAAACGAAACAAAACAAAACAAAACAAAAAACATTATTGCCAACAGCATTTGGTGTTCCCAGGCGGTCACCCATCCAAGTACTAACCAAACCCAACGTTGCTTAACTTCGCTGATCGGACGAGAAGCGGTGTTCTCAACGTGGTATGGCCGTTGGCATGAGACTGCCTACACATTGTGGCTAATAACCAACTCTTTTTAGTCATCACGGCAGGATACGGACCTTCTTGTGGTGTCTTAATGGTAATTGTATCCTAACATATTTTTGTCTCCTTGGCATGGATATTTAACATCGTTTATTCAGTCTTGGGTTTATGTTCTTTCGCCATTTACAGACATTTTACATCTACCTACTTCCTCAGCCTGCCCTGCCAATTTCTAATGAATTTGTGGATTTTCTTTTGTAATACATACATGTGTGTGCTCATCTGCTCTTCAGTTTTTATGATATTTGTCTCATCTGTCCTGCTTTATGATACTTTTACAAAGAACATGAACAAATGCTTCTATTTTAGAGAAGATATGGGATCCAGGTTTCGGAGCCGTAAAACCAACCGTTGTGATTGGTGGACGAGTTGCCAGGTTGCAGCTTCTGTACCGTGCCGGCACATAAATAGGTTCGGCTCAAGCGGCGGCAGCATCATTCCCCCGTGACTGTCTGAGCGTCTCTCATCACCTTGGTTATCTCATCATCATCATGGTAGAAGCAAAGCCTACCAAGAAGGCTGCGGCTGCTGCTGTGGTGGCCACCACCAGGAAACCTCGCGTCCAGGTTGCTCACCCGAAAACTAGTCAAATGGTTCTAGCCGCGGTCGCAGCACTCAAAGACCGTAAGGGCTCGTCTCTACAAGCAATCAAGAAGTACGTTGTTGCCAACAACAAAGTCGAGGCTGCCAAGATCGCCATTTACATCCGAAGATTTCTCAAGAAAGCAGTGGCTGACGGCATTCTTGTTCAGACCAAGGGAAGTGGAGCTAGTGGATCATTCAAGCTGGCCGTAGCAGAGAAGAGGGCCGTTCTAACTCCCAAGAAAGCCACCACAACCAAGAAACCATCTACAGCAGCAAAGAAGGCCGTGGTAACTCCCAAGAAAGCCGCCACAAGCAACAAACCACCTACAGCCTTGAAAAAGAAGCAGCAGCAGCAGCTTGTTGTTGGGAACAAAAAGCCCAAAATAAAGAGAGCTTCAAAATCTCCCAAACCACCCAAGGCAAAGAAAGCTGTCAAGAAAACAACAAAGGCAAAATAAACGATGACATGCAAGCAGCATGAATACACATGACAATAAACATCCAGGCCTCCCCCCTCAGTGGAGGGGCCTCATATGATTCCAAAAAGAGTTTAGTTTTGTAGACAAATAAATCATTACTTTTGGGGTAGATTTACTCTGTATATTATATATATATATATATATATATATATATATATATATATATATATATATATATATATATATATATATATATATATATATATATTTATATATACACATGGGTGAGGTGATATGGTACCAAAGTTTTGGGTAAGGTGATTGACATTTACACAAGATAAAACACGAACCAATGGGAATAAAAACATAAGAATGGAAGTAACTGCAGAAGGCCTATTGGCCCATAACACAAGCACTTCCTCTTGATGCTTCTATATTGGTTCGGAGTCTTGAAGCTATAATATATATATAATTATATATATATATATATATATATATATATATATATATATATATATATATATATAATATATATATATATATATATATATATATATATATATATATATATATATATATATATATATATATATATATATATATATGCACACAAAACTAAATAGTCTTGTTAGACAAATTGCCCCTATTAGAGGCAAGTTGACTAACAAGCCGAATGACTGCAATTGTTTTGAATTTGAGTTAAATCTAACATAGAAATGTAATCAAACCTAACCTAACCTATGCTAACCCAAGCTAAGCTAACCTAACCTAACCTAAGCTAACCCAAGCTAAGCTAAGCTAACCTAACCTAACCTAACCTAACCTAAGCTAACCTAACCTAACCTAACCTAACCTAACCTAACCTAACCCAGCAATTCATGATCTTAATATAATACTGTTAATTGGATAAACCAATTTGGAAAGAAATGTTCGAAAATAACAAAATTAACTGTGCTTGTTAGGAAAATTGGGCCTTGCATACTTGTCCCAATAGTGTGGTTCTCGCTTTTAGGTACGACATAAACGTATACCTAAGTTGAGAGAGAAAAAGATTCGCACTCAAACATGCATATCGATTGCCAGTCCTGAATTCTGGGTAGATATTCGTGTCCTCCCTTTTCATTTACCATCATTTGGATACTATCAAAACAGCTCTGAGAAGGATAAAATGAATAAAACGGGTAGCTCACTCATGTAAAAAGGAAGAGTTGGGAAAGATCTCTCTCTCTCTCTCTCTCTCTCTCCCCCTCACCCCCCACCAATGATCCTGCTCTGCTAGTATATAACGTAACAAACCTTCCCCCCCCCCCCCTCCCTCCCCAATCAGAGTCCCTTTAAGCATGCGAGGATAAAAAATAGATTTCATAAGACCCAATGTGCTAGCTGATATCAAAACAATTTATGTTATCGTCTATTAAGCCCTTCAGTAAAAAAGTATAGGGACCTAATTAGGTCCCGTTTTGAGGTGGTGGTGGGTGGAATCGATGGATTAGCCAAGCTCTTATCCGCCGAATCCGTAGAGGGTACGACCCTGGCGCTTCAGAGCGTACACCACGTCCATAGCAGTGACGGTCTTCCTCTTGGCGTGTTCCGTGTAGGTTACAGCATCACGGATGACGTTCTCGAGGAACACCTTCAGGACGCCACGGGTCTCTTCGTAGATGAGACCCGAAATACGCTTCACGCCGCCACGACGAGCTAAGCGACGAATAGCGGGCTTGGTGATGCCCTGGATGTTGTCACGTAGCACCTTACGATGACGCTTGGCGCCACCCTTTCCGAGTCCCTTGCCTCCCTTGCCGCGTCCAGTCATGGTGTTGAAGTTGTGTGAATCGAATTGACGAATGCCCGCACGATTTCCCGACTATATCCCATCAAGCGGACGTACTAGTAGCATTGCAACTCCTGCCTGCCCTTACTTTACGCTTGTGGTCGAGTAGACACGGCTTTCTCACAACGCTTTCAAAACTGCAGTTGCCTACTCGTCTGTTTCACGTCCCTGTGAAATGACTTTTGCACAAATCCAAAAAATAGAGCAAAATCAGCGATAATAGTGATTGAGGTGAGCCGCCTGTTGGCTGCAGCCAGAGGAAGGAGGGGAGGGGCAACGGGGTGACGTAGGCGAGTCGAGCAGCCAATGGCGCTCGAGCAAGCGCCTCGAGACGGCGTATATAAGCAAAAATTTTTCGGCGCCGGCCATCACAAACCACAGTTGTTCACCATGGCTCGCACCAAGCAGACTGCTCGCAAGTCCACGGGAGGCAAGGCTCCTCGTAAGCAGCTGGCCACCAAGGCAGCACGCAAGTCTGCTCCTGCCACAGGGGGTGTGAAGAAGCCTCACCGTTACAGGCCCGGAACGGTCGCCCTGCGTGAGATCCGTCGTTACCAGAAGAGCACCGAGTTGCTCATCAGGAAACTTCCCTTCCAGCGTCTGGTGCGCGAGATTGCCCAGGACTTCAAGACCGATCTTCGCTTCCAGTCGTCTGCCGTCATGGCTTTACAGGAGGCATCCGAGGCTTACCTGGTCGGTCTCTTCGAGGACACTAACCTCTGTGCCATCCACGCCAAGCGTGTCACCATCATGCCAAAGGACATTCAGCTTGCTCGCCGTATCCGTGGAGAGCGTGCATAAGCTAAATCGACCACCCTAGTATACACCAAACTCGGCCCTTCTCAGGGCCAAAATATCCTTCTAAGGAGATTTCAGACATTCCTAGCATAATTTAGGTGTCATACATACATGTGATATCAATAAATCAAGTCATTTGTAGTACAACCTGTTCTCTTACAAACAAAACGCCGTCGCTTTTCACTCTTATGCACTGTCAAGGATCACCCCCCCCCCCCCCCCAAATAAAAATTGTCATACTGTACTAGAAATAAAAGCAGCTTGTATAAGTGACATATACTGTCCAGTCCTGTTTTATTCTGTTTTCGGTCCTCTGGCTTAATCTGTTAAGTTAGGAGATGACATTTTAAATTAACCGTTTTCTTGACATTTTCAAACCTAAGAGGGTGGCCTGCATAGTAATCCTAATGTGGAACATAACAATGAATCTCTAATCTCTAGAAAAAAGATACCGAGTGCTTATATGTGTTGAGAGAGAGAGAGAGAGAGAGAGAGAGAGAGAGAGAGAGAGAGAGAGAGAGAGAGAGAGAGAGAGAGAGAGAGAGAGAGAGAGAGAGAGAGAGACACAACAGACAGACAAGATAGACAAGACAGACAGACAGACAGACAGACAGACAGACAGACAGACAGACAGACAGACAGACAGACAGGCAGGCAGGCAGGCAGACAGACAGACAGACAGACAGACAGACAGACAGACAGACAGACACTGAGAGAGAGAAACACACACAGACAGTTTCATAAATATTCTCATTTTATAGCTATTTGCTTTCAGTGACAGAGGTTTTTGTTATAATAGTATTGGTGTCTAACACTCACAATCTCTTTAGAAATTAAAGTGTGGCTCCAATGGAGCCGAGTTTGTTGGTTTGAGGCCAAGCCACCACCACAGGGCAGTAAGTAAGCCGTTTACTTGGAGGAGGTGTACTTGGTGACGGCCTTAGTGCCCTCAGAGACGGCGTGCTTGGCCAGTTCTCCGGGCAACAGGAGCCTTACAGCCGTCTGGATCTCCCGACTGGTAATGGTGGAACGCTTGTTGTAGTGGGCCAGGCGAGAAGCCTCGGCGGCGATGCGCTCGAAGATGTCGTTCACGAACGAGTTCATGATCGACATGGCTTTGGAAGAGATACCAGTGTCGGGGTGGACCTGCTTCAGCACTTTGTAGATGTAGATGCTGTAGCTCTCCTTCCTCCTGCGCTTCTTTTTCTTATCGCCCTTGGCAATGGCCTTCTGGGCCTTTCCGGCCTTCTTGGCAGCCTTTCCAGATGCCTTGGGTGGCATGATGATGCTCGTGCTGGCTGGCGTTGCGATACAATAATGAACTTTTGCGCGAGGCGAGCTTTCCTTTTATATCCCGCTCGCGACTCAGCTCAGAGCGGGTCGCGTGGCGGAGCGCGCTGATTGGTCAGTGGCGGGCTCCCTTGATCCTGAGCGGGGTATATAACACGAAGCTCGATCTGCGAGCCCGCATAAAACACCACAAACCCACAACAGCAGCAGCAATGTCAGGACGCGGCAAGGGAGGCAAAGTGAAGGGCAAGTCAAAGTCTCGCTCCAGCAGGGCCGGACTTCAGTTCCCCGTGGGCAGAATTCACCGTCTGCTGCGTAAGGGCAACTACGCCGAACGCGTCGGTGCTGGCGCTCCTGTCTACCTGGCAGCCGTCATGGAATACCTCGCTGCCGAAGTTCTGGAGCTCGCCGGTAACGCCGCACGTGACAACAAGAAGACCCGTATCATCCCACGTCACTTGCAGTTGGCCATCCGCAACGACGAAGAACTCAACAAACTTCTGTCTGGCGTAACCATTGCACAGGGAGGTGTTCTTCCAAACATTCAGGCAGTTCTTTTGCCAAAGAAGACAGAGAAGAAGTAAGCACTTCTGCCACCCACCACGACAAATACCATAACCAGGCTCCATCCGGAGCCACACACACTTTAATAGAGAGATTCAAGTAGACAATCAACTTTCAAACATTAATAATAACATTTATATTGATTTCATTTGGAATGTGTACATAACAAACAAACAAACAAAACAAAATTATAGGGGATATTCAGCATCACTTGGAATATTAACCAATCATATAAATCCAATATATATTTTATATTTTACTTTAAGCGAGGAATTCATATTCTATTAATTTTTAATCATACAAATGAACAAAAGCAATTCTTCACTAGACGTAATGAATGAATAAATGATCAAGGTTTTAATGTGTTTCATGAATATATATATATATATATATATATATATATATATATATATATATATATATATATATATATATATATATATATAATATATATATATATTATAATACTTGTGAACCAGAATATGTTTTGAGCAGCAGCGATCGTGCCTGCCATTGGCCGAAGTGCAACAATTCAAATAATTTAAAGGGCCTGCTCGGGTATATAAGAGAGGCTGGGAGACTGGGGCCGGTGGTGGGTGATGGGTGATGAGTGATGGTGTGGTGTGGTATGGTGTTGTTAAGAGTTGATTTACGGCCAGCCAGCCAGCTGCAGCCAAGGCAGGGCAGGGCAGGGCAAGGCAAGGCAAGGCAAGGCAAGGCAAGGCAAGGCAATAACAGAACAGGACAGGACAGGACAGGCAAGGCAAGGCAAGGCAAGGCAAGGCAAGCAGGCGGGCGGGCAGGCGGGCGGGCGGGCAGGCGGGCGGGCGGGCGGGCGGGCGGGCGGGCGGGCGGCCAGCCAGCCAGCCAGCAGCAGCCAGCCAGCCAGCCAGGCCAGGCAGGCAGGCAGGCAGGCAGGCAGGCAGCAGGCAGGCAGGCAGCCAGCCAGCCAGCCAGCCAGCCAGCCAGCCAGCCAGCCAGGCAGCAGCCAGCCAGCCAGCCAGCCAGCCAGCCAGCCAGCCAGCACTCCCACTTTGTATTTATATGCATTCAATTATATTCAAACATTATATATGTTAAGGGCCTAGTTTTAGTGTTTATTTTAAAAATGACAAACATCGAGTCGTTTTACCAGTCCTTTAGCGTTAACGGTGATGCATTTTAAAACTGAACAGAAATCACCTTTTCTGGATATATCAAATATCGAATCCGCTTAATGTGCCTACAATTCAATCATTCAAAAAATACATAATTTACATCATGCCTTTTCATAGAACAGACAATAAGATTTGAGACAATAAGAACTTTACGTTTTATAACTAAAGTTGCACAATTATACCAACTCTATGGTGGCTGGGTGGTAAGGTGTGTGGCTGGTGTTTTGGAAGTCGCGAGTTCAAACGACCCAATGGGAGTACTTTTTTTTTTTTGCCATACAATCTTCCTAATACTATTATGTAGGTGTGTGTGTGTGTGTGTGTGTGTTTTTATTCATTCTTTGGTTTTATAGATGACATACATATTGACTCCTTTTACCGGTCCTTAATTAGGCTCTGGGGAAGCAATGGTGGTGGTGCATTTAAAACTAAACCAAAAATCACCAGTTCTGGACGCGTCAAATATCATATCCGCTTAATGTGTCTACAACCTAATTACTTAAAACTACACTATTTAATTCATTCATATCATGTGCATATTGGTCATTATGCTCATACAACCGACATCAAAATTTATTTTCATTATTAGAATCATACATTTCATCAAGTAATACAGATACAAAGAGATTTTCTTTCTGAGAAGACCGTTAGTATTGGCTGGCTGGCAGGCAGGCAGGCATTTGAGGGTTATTATTTCGCCTGTTGATTGGGGGGAGGGTTGATGTGTTAGGGGGTTTTCGGTTAGGTGTGGTGGTGGTGATTGGTGGTGATTGGTGGTGGTGGTGATTGGGTGGTGAGTAGTGGTGGTGGTGGTGAGTAGTGGTGGTGGTGGTGGTGGTGGTGAGTAGTGGTGGTGGTGGTGGTGGTGGTGGTGGTGGTGGTGGTGGTGGTGGTGGTGGTGGTAGTAGGTGGGAGGGGGGGGGGGGGGGGGGGGGAAGGGGACCGATGGTCTGTGGATTCCTTCTCCGTACCCCTTACATATAAGCAAAAACATGCCTTCCTGTGGGTATAGAACATACACAAATTATATCAGTAACTGATATTGTAGCCTTTTAAACAGAAAAGATTTGTACATACAAATACTTTTAAATTATCATTTATTTGTGGAAATGGCATTTACGTCATTAAATTGATACCTCAGCATCAAGCTTGTGTCCTGCAGCTGTGGTCCAGTGGTAAAGTGTATATAAGTGATGCGTATTCTTGGAGTTGCGAGTTCAAACCCGGATTAAGCTATATATATATATATATATATATATATATATATATATATATATATAATATATATATATATATATATATATACACAACATGTTTTGTTTTGGTTGTTTGTTTTTGTATAAAGCCTCACACACTATATTAAGCGAGTTTGTTTTAAACATGACATACATATTAATTCATTTTACCAGGCCTTATTCCACACAACTCCGTGAATTTCCCGTGGAGCCAGCCATTCAAACAAAAACAAACGAAACAAAACAAAACAAAACAAAAAACATTATTGCCAACAGCATTTGGTGTTCCCAGGCGGTCACCCATCCAAGTACTAACCAAACCCAACGTTGCTTAACTTCGCTGATCGGACGAGAAGCGGTGTTCTCAACGTGGTATGGCCGTTGGCATGAGACTGCCTACACATTGTGGCTAATAACCAACTCTTTTTAGTCATCACGGCAGGATACGGACCTTCTTGTGGTGTCTTAATGGTAATTGTATCCTAACATATTTTTGTCTCCTTGGCATGGATATTTAACATCGTTTATTCAGTCTTGGGTTTATGTTCTTTCGCCATTTACAGACATTTTACATCTACCTACTTCCTCAGCCTGCCCTGCCAATTCTAATGAATTTGTGGATTTTCTTTTTGTAATACATACTATGTGTGTGCTCATCTGCTCTTCAGTTTTTATGATATTTGTCTCATCTGTCCTGCTTTATGATACTTTTACAAAGAACATGAACAAATGCTTCTATTTTAGAGAAGATATGGGATCCAGGTTTCGGAGCCGTAAAACCAACCGTTGTGATTGGTGGACGAGTTGCCAGGTTGCAGCTTCTGTACCGTGCCGGCACATAAATAGGTTCGGCCTCAAGCGGCGGCAGCATCATTCCCCCGTGACTGTCTGAGCGTCTCTCATCACCTTGGTTATCTCATCATCATCATGGTAGAAGCAAAGCCTACCAAGAAGGCTGCGGCTGCTGCTGTGGTGGCCACCACCAGGAAACCTCGCGTCCAGGTTGCTCACCCGAAAACTAGTCAAATGGTTCTAGCCGCGGTCGCAGGCACTCAAAGACCGTAAGGGCTCGTCTCTACAAGCAATCAAGAAGTACGTTGTTGCCAACAACAAAGTCGAGGCTGCCAAGATCGCCATTTACATCCGAAGATTTCTCAAGAAAGCAGTGGCTGACGGCATTCTTGTTCAGACCAAGGGAAGTGGAGCTAGTGGATCATTCAAGCTGGCCGTAGCAGAGAAGAGGGCCGTTCTAACTCCCAAGAAAAGCCACAACAACCAAGAAACCATCTACAGCAGCAAAGAAGGCCGTGGTAACTCCCAAGAAAGCCGCCACAAGCAACAAACCACCTACAGCCTTGAAAAAAGAAGCAGCAGCAGCAAGCTTGTTGTTGGGAACAAAAAAGCCAAAAATAAAGAGAGCTTCAAATCTCCCAAACCACCCAAGGCAAAGAAAGCTGTCAAGAAAACAACAAAGGCAAAATAACGACGACATGCAAGCAGCATGAATACACATGACAATAAACATCCAGGCCTCCCCCCTCAGTGGAGGGGCTCATATGATTCCGAAAAAGAGTTTAGTTTTGTAGAACAATAAATCATTACTTTTGGGTAGATTTTACTCTGTATATTATATATATATATATAATATATATATATATATATATACTAATATATATATAATATATATAATATATATATATATATATATATATATGGGCCATAGGCCTTCTGCAGTCACTTCCATCTTATCGTTTTATTCCATTGGTTTCGTGGTTTTATCTGGGTAAATGTCAATCACCTTTACCCAAAACTTTGGTACCAGATCACCTCACCCCATTGTGGTATATAATTTATATTTATATATACACATGGAGTGAGGGTGATATGGTTACCAAAGTTTTGGGTAAAGGTGATTGACATTTACACAGATAAAACACGAACCAATGGGAATAAAAACATAAGAATGGAAGTAACTGCAGAAGGACTATTGGCCCCATAACACAAGCACTTTCCTCTTTGATGCTTCTATATTGGTTCGGAGTCTTGAAGCTATAATATTATATATTATATATATATTATATATATATATATTATATATATATATATATATATATATATATATATATATATATATATATATATATATATATATATATATATTATATATATATGCATGCACAACAAAACTAAATAGTCTTGTTAGACAAATATGCCCCTATTAGAGGCAGTTGACTAACAAGCGAATGACTGCAATTGTTTGAAGTTGAGTTAAATCTAACATAGAAATGTAATCAAACCTAACCTAACCTATGCTAACCCAAGCTAAGCTAACCTAACCTAACCTAAGCTAACCCAAGCTAAGCTAAGCTAACCTAACCTAACCTAACCTAACCTAAGCTAACCTAACCTAACCTAACCTAACCTAACCTAACCTAACCCAGCAATTCATGATCTTAATATAATACTGTTAATTGGATAAACCAATTTGGAAAGAAATGTTCGAAAATAACAAAATTAACTGTGCTTGTTAGGAAAATTGGGCCTTGCATACTTGTCCCAATAGTGTGGTTCTCGCTTTTAGGTACGACATAAACGTATACCTAAGTTGAGAGAGAAAAAGATTCGCACTCAAACATGCATATCGATTGCCAGTCCTGAATTCTGGGTAGATATTCGTGTCCTCCCTTTTCATTTACCATCATTTGGATACTATCAAAACAGCTCTGAGAAGGATAAAATGAATAAAACGGGTAGCTCACTCATGTAAAAAGGAAGAGTTGGGAAAGATCTCTCTCTCTCTCTCTCTCTCTCTCCCCCTCACCCCCCACCAATGATCCTGCTCTGCTAGTATATAACGTAACAAACCTTCCCCCCCCCCCCCTCCCTCCCCAATCAGAGTCCCTTTAAGCATGCGAGGATAAAAAATAGATTTCATAAGACCCAATGTGCTAGCTGATATCAAAACAATTTATGTTATCGTCTATTAAGCCCTTCAGTAAAAAAGTATAGGGACCTAATTAGGTCCCGTTTTGAGGTGGTGGTGGGTGGAATCGATGGATTAGCCAAGCTCTTATCCGCCGAATCCGTAGAGGGTACGACCCTGGCGCTTCAGAGCGTACACCACGTCCATAGCAGTGACGGTCTTCCTCTTGGCGTGTTCCGTGTAGGTTACAGCATCACGGATGACGTTCTCGAGGAACACCTTCAGGACGCCACGGGTCTCTTCGTAGATGAGACCCGAAATACGCTTCACGCCGCCACGACGAGCTAAGCGACGAATAGCGGGCTTGGTGATGCCCTGGATGTTGTCACGTAGCACCTTACGATGACGCTTGGCGCCACCCTTTCCGAGTCCCTTGCCTCCCTTGCCGCGTCCAGTCATGGTGTTGAAGTTGTGTGAATCGAATTGACGAATGCCCGCACGATTTCCCGACTATATCCCATCAAGCGGACGTACTAGTAGCATTGCAACTCCTGCCTGCCCTTACTTTACGCTTGTGGTCGAGTAGACACGGCTTTCTCACAACGCTTTCAAAACTGCAGTTGCCTACTCGTCTGTTTCACGTCCCTGTGAAATGACTTTTGCACAAATCCAAAAAATAGAGCAAAATCAGCGATAATAGTGATTGAGGTGAGCCGCCTGTTGGCTGCAGCCAGAGGAAGGAGGGGAGGGGCAACGGGGTGACGTAGGCGAGTCGAGCAGCCAATGGCGCTCGAGCAAGCGCCTCGAGACGGCGTATATAAGCAAAAATTTTTCGGCGCCGGCCATCACAAACCACAGTTGTTCACCATGGCTCGCACCAAGCAGACTGCTCGCAAGTCCACGGGAGGCAAGGCTCCTCGTAAGCAGCTGGCCACCAAGGCAGCACGCAAGTCTGCTCCTGCCACAGGGGGTGTGAAGAAGCCTCACCGTTACAGGCCCGGAACGGTCGCCCTGCGTGAGATCCGTCGTTACCAGAAGAGCACCGAGTTGCTCATCAGGAAACTTCCCTTCCAGCGTCTGGTGCGCGAGATTGCCCAGGACTTCAAGACCGATCTTCGCTTCCAGTCGTCTGCCGTCATGGCTTTACAGGAGGCATCCGAGGCTTACCTGGTCGGTCTCTTCGAGGACACTAACCTCTGTGCCATCCACGCCAAGCGTGTCACCATCATGCCAAAGGACATTCAGCTTGCTCGCCGTATCCGTGGAGAGCGTGCATAAGCTAAATCGACCACCCTAGTATACACCAAACTCGGCCCTTCTCAGGGCCAAAATATCCTTCTAAGGAGATTTCAGACATTCCTAGCATAATTTAGGTGTCATACATACATGTGATATCAATAAATCAAGTCATTTGTAGTACAACCTGTTCTCTTACAAACAAAACGCCGTCGCTTTTCACTCTTATGCACTGTCAAGGATCACCCCCCCCCCCCCCCCCAAAATAAAAATTGTCATACTGTACTAGAAATAAAAGCAGCTTGTATAAGTGACATATACTGTCCAGTCCTGTTTTATTCTGTTTTCGGTCCTCTGGCTTAATCTGTTAAGTTAGGAGATGACATTTTAAATTAACCGTTTTCTTGACATTTTCAAACCTAAGAGGGTGGCCTGCATAGTAATCCTAATGTGGAACATAACAATGAATCTCTAATCTCTAGAAAAAAGATACCGAGTGCTTATATGTGTTGAGAGAGAGAGAGAGAGAGAGAGAGAGAGAGAGAGAGAGAGAGAGAGAGAGAGAGAGAGAGAGAGAGAGAGAGAGAGAGAGAGAGAGAGAGAGAGAGAGAGAGACACACAGACAAGATAGACAAGACAGACAGACAGACAGACAGACAGACAGACAGACAGACAGACAGACAGACAGACAGGCAGGCAGGCAGGCAGACAGACAGACAGACAGACAGACAGACAGACAGACAGACAGACACTGAGAGAGAGAAACACACACAGACAGTTTCATAAATATTCTCATTTTATAGCTATTTGCTTTCAGTGACAGAGGTTTTTGTTATAATAGTATTGGTGTCTAACACTCACAATCTCTTTAGAAATTAAAGTGTGGCTCCAATGGAGCCGAGTTTGTTGGTTTGAGGCCAAGCCACCACCACAGGGCAGTAAGTAAGCCGTTTACTTGGAGGAGGTGTACTTGGTGACGGCCTTAGTGCCCTCAGAGACGGCGTGCTTGGCCAGTTCTCCGGGCAACAGGAGCCTTACAGCCGTCTGGATCTCCCGACTGGTAATGGTGGAACGCTTGTTGTAGTGGGCCAGGCGAGAAGCCTCGGCGGCGATGCGCTCGAAGATGTCGTTCACGAACGAGTTCATGATCGACATGGCTTTGGAAGAGATACCAGTGTCGGGGTGGACCTGCTTCAGCACTTTGTAGATGTAGATGCTGTAGCTCTCCTTCCTCCTGCGCTTCTTTTTCTTATCGCCCTTGGCAATGGCCTTCTGGGCCTTTCCGGCCTTCTTGGCAGCCTTTCCAGATGCCTTGGGTGGCATGATGATGCTCGTGCTGGCTGGCGTTGCGATACAATAATGAACTTTTGCGCGAGGCGAGCTTTCCTTTTATATCCCGCTCGCGACTCAGCTCAGAGCGGGTCGCGTGGCGGAGCGCGCTGATTGGTCAGTGGCGGGCTCCCTTGATCCTGAGCGGGGTATATAACACGAAGCTCGATCTGCGAGCCCGCATAAAAATAAAGATAAAAGACTCGCCAGCCAGCAGCCGCCGTGAGCAGACGTGCTCCCAGGAGCTCCCGCCACCTACAGGAGAAACTGAGCGTTGGCTCCGCCCACCTCACTCAGGATTGGTGCGCCAGCGAGCCAATCACAGCCGGCCGGCCGCGTAGCAGCCAGCCACACTCACTGCCAGTCGACTACTAGCTCTCTCGGCGTCAAGACACGCCGGGGCACCTGTACTGTGTCTCAACCTAGCTCTACTGACGCTTACAGCAGTATGATGTCCTAATAAAATAACTACCCATCCTCATCCTTCATCCCACACCCCCTCCCCCCCCCATTCCCCACCCTCTCCTCCCCATTCTCTCCCTGCCTGTACCAAGACACACCACACACACACTCACACAATACACAATGCATAACCTACTAATCATAGAATTAAGGAGTGAATAAGGCTGTCTTTCTAAACTGTTTCTACCTCTTGTATTTCGCCATTCCAAACGATCATTCCCGAGCGGTAGCCAAAACCGGGTTCTTGAAATTCTTGCGAAGGTTTGATCGGGCATCTAACAGCCTTGTAGCAGGCTTAGGCTATCGATAGGTTCAATTACCACCTTGTCTAGTAGCTCTAGTTGCCTAGCAACTAGAAGTTAGAGGCCTCGGCCTAACTAACACCCACCATCCACTTAGTCTACCTGGACACTTCACAGCACCCACCATAGTATAGATTAGATTAGGCTGCCTGGCCCACCAAGCTATGGCGACCAAAGTCAGATTCACAGACGAATCTGGCCGGGGTCGTACCCCAGCCCAACTACTTGAGGTGATCTACGAGGTCACCCAGATTACCTACAAAAATGTGTACAAAATAACGAATGGAGCCATCTTGTTGGTACCCAATGCAAACCTCCCAGACCTCCTTTCGTCAGACACCATGAACAAACTAAGGGAGAAGAATATCACTGTCTACCCCCCTGCCGAATTCCAAGCCCAGCGCACCATCTTTGTACATAGGATCCATGACATCATCATGGACCACTCAAATGATGAAATAATTGCAGAAATAGAGAGGAAAAACAGGGATGTCAAAATACTTCAGGCCCACAGATTCACAACCCAACGCAACAACCAAGTACTGAAACTTACTCTGGCTTCACCGGAGCAAGCAACGCAAGTCTGCACACAAGGCCTTTCTGCATTTGGCATCATGGCTGAACCTGACAAAATCCACCCACAGAGGTTTTACAAGCTCAAGCAATGCTTCAAATGCTTTCAGTATGACCACTATTCCAATGCATGTAACAATGGAACCCCCAAGTGCAGCAGGTGCACAGGGGAACACAGCTACAGGGAATGCACAAACCCAACACCCAAATGTGCTCTATGCAATGGTCCACACATTGCAATCTCGCATCTTTGTCCCCGCAGGCAAGAGGCAATCAAGCAATTGCATGAAACAGAGACAGCAGCCCGCCAACAGGCAGCTATTACCATCCCTGCCCCTCCTCCACCAGTAAATGCCTGGGGCATCCCTAACCAACAACAGGCCCAGTCGGTGGCCCAAGTGGGCCACCAAAGCACCCAACAACCCCATAACCCCACGGTTATACCAGAGCAAACCCAGAATCAAACACAACAGGCCCCAACACCTAACTCTCTTGCACCAAACCCCGATCCCAAGCCCAGCTTAGGGGCCGAACTCCTAACATTTGCTCAAATCCAATTTCCAGACAACCCAGTGAAGCTCCTAGGTTTCTGGAACTCACTTAGGAAAGACAATGGCCTACCCCCTGTCCATATGTCCGAGGACTCGCTTGCCTACTTGACTCCTAACATCACAACAACCGCCGGCCAGGCCCAAGCACAACCCAACAACCCCAACCCTAGTACTCCTCGCCCCCTGGCTTCAACCAACGCCCAGGAGACTCCAAACTCCCTGAACAACCCCGGCCCCTCCACCCCGACATTCTGGGAAACACCTATGTCCACCCTTCCTGAAACACTCCCACATCAGATCGTCCTCAAAGCTATCACAAACTCCCTTGCCATACGGAACCCCATCCGCCCTAGGAAATTTCGCTTCAAACATCGCAGCCCCACAACAATATATTCCACACAACGCTGCACCAAGAGGCCTAGGCCGAACAGCCGAACCCCATCCCCTGTGGACGGAGCAAGGGCAAGCAACCCCCACAACTCTTCACCAGAGAGCGACTCTAGCACCACGGATGTCGACATCATGAACAGCAGTGACACCGAGGACCCCCCAATGGCACAGCAACGTATGGTAAACCCCAAACCCAACCAATCCCCGACCGGAACCAGGAACAAGACACCTGGCTCAACAGCTTTACCCCCCTCCTCCACAAACAGAAGCGACCAAACCGAATGTAACAACATTGGCACTACAGCCAAACAAACACTTCCGTCTCATAGTCAATAATGGGGATCACAATCCTTCAGGTGAACATCAGACACTTCTTCAACAACAGATACCTTCTCACTCTGGAAGTAGCCAGACTTAACCCAGATGTAATCTTACTCAATGAAACAGCGGCCAGACAGGACCAGCACATCTCCATCTGGGGATATTCCACCAGGGAAGTCAACAGGGGTAGGTTCAGTGGGGTGGCAATACTAATAAGAAGAGGACTCTCCTACCGCCCCATCCTCGTAGAAGACGACAACTTTCTTGCAATAGAACTCACCACTTCACACGGCCCCCTCATCGTCTGCACCGCATATCTACCACCTAGACTGGCCTACCTCCCCTCCATCCCTCTGAACAAGCTGCTCGACAGGAATCTCCCCACTATCATCGCAGGAGACCTGAATGCCCACCATCAGGCCTTATTCAACGCACCTGCCAGGCCAGACCTCAAGGGCAGGCAGCTCTTCAATCTAATGCAAAACCGGGACCTCTCCTTCCAAGGCCCCCACTTTAAGACGTTCTTTGCGGGCAACCAGAGGGGCACCCCTGACATAGTGCTGACCAACAGAGATTGTGACCTGTTCCACTGCAGAGTAACCCCAGGCAAGAACGTGGGGTCGGACCACATCCCTGTGGTCACATCCCTCCAAGCAGCCCCCTTCAGATATGTGGCACCACCCAGGCCCAGACTGGGAACCATACGTGCCCGTGAATATGACACCTTCCTTGCTGACGACCCCATCATTGAGTTCGAGAACCTCCCAACCCAAACAATCGACCAAGCAGTAAACACCATCCACAACCGGATCCAGCTTGCAACCGAGGCCACTTGTGAAATATCCACCACAAGGACTTACCACCAATATAAGCCGACCCGAGAAATCAGAGGCAAAATGAATGAGTACCAGCGAGCCTGCCAAAGCCACTACCAAACTGGCCAGCCACCAGCGTTGACCCTACAAACACTCAGAAGGGAAACCATAGACCTTACGCTGACCCACAAGAGCCACATTTGGGGAACCCTGGTGAGACAGGCCAACCAGTACAAAAGGGAGCCGGCTACTTTCTGGCGCAAGATCAGACAGCTCCTGGGATCAGTTAACCCCAGCCTCACCCACCTTGTACACACATTCCTTGACGAAGATGAAGAGGAGCAGCAAGAAAAAATAGAAGACCCACAGGATCAGGCTGACCTCATGGGCGCAGTCTGGAAAAAGACACTCACAGCTTCAAACAGCAGAGCCTTCAACAACACTCACTTTGAACGTGTCAACCAATGGACAACAGAAAATGCCGCCTCCCTTAACAGCACCCCTCTGATTGACCTGACAACCCTAGAAGACGACCACCCTCTAACAAGACCCATAACTATGCTAGAGATGAGAGGAGTCATCAAAAGCACCAGAGATAAGGCCCCTGGACCATCAGGGATCAAAGCGCTGCAGATCAAACTTCTACCAGGCAATCTTATGCAATCCATACTCAACCTATTCAACGCTATGCTGGCATCGGGTCACATTCCTGTAGCATTCAAGTCAGCCAAGATGATATTCATTCCCAAACCCAAGAAAGACCCCCACCAACCTGGCAACTACCGACCAATCTCCCTCTTAGACACGATAGGCAAGTGCTTTGAAAAAATCATGTCAAACCGTCTTAACTACTACATGGAGTACAACAACCTCTTCACAGAAAAGCAGTTTGGCTTTCGAGCACATAGATCAACCCAGCACGCAATTAACATCATCTACGACGCCGTAAGCTCAATTCGAAAGCAAAAACAGGTAGCTTTGATTGCAACGAGGGACGTACACAAGGCCTTCGACAGCCTGTGGCACGATGGTCTTGTGTACAAATTAGCAGACTTACCAGCGCAAAACTGGACCCTCCTCAGGCTGATCAGAAATTTCCTTAAGAATAGGCAAGTTACCCCCAGCTTCAAGGCAAATGAGGCCGCAGCCTTCACCCCAACAGCTGGAGTCCCCCAAGGATCATGCTTGAGCCCGGTTCTCTTCAACATCTTTGTAAATGACCTACCCCAACCAGAGTATAGGGACACCATTATCGTACAATTTGCGGACGACGTAACACACGTAATAACATCTAACCCTAGCATCCAAGCGGCCAAGCATGCAACTGTAACCCGTAAGGCAAACGTAGAACTAGCAAGGACTGCTAACTGGGAAAGGAAATGGAGGATCACCACTAACCCAGAAAAGATCCAATTAAGCACTGTCGGCTGTATGGCCTTCTCTATTGAAAATGAGGGGGAATAAGAATCAGGGGTGATCCCATAGCCATCTCAAACTCCAACACAGTGCTCGGTTACAACTTCAACAGGCTACTCAACTCCTCCAGTACGTATCCCAGAAGACAGCGATGGCCCGGGGCTCACTGGAGAGGCTCTTCCGTTTCAACCAAGCCCCATCCCACATCAAGCTCCACCTGTACAGAATGATCATAAGGCCTAGCTTGGAATACCCCTACGTTCCCCTGAACCTCACCAACAAATCCAACATGTTGAAGATTCAACGAGTACAAAACAAAGCACTTCGCTTTGCAGAGGGCCTGACTCTGAGGGACAGGGTAAGAACTGACCTGATCCATGAGACGCTCAACATGAAGCCAATGAACATTAGGCTCAGCTACCTGGCCAGAAGACAGCTGTACCGTATGAAGAACATGTATGTCCCAGACCCAGAAGATCCCTTCGTAGCAGAAAACACCACCAGCGACTACGAGATCCACGATCCACCACACAGAACCAGAAGAATCACTCTCCAACAAAAAGTGATCAGACATATCCATGATGAGGCCTTCCCAAGCCCTCAGATACTAAGCGGTCTGCCAGACGATCCAGATGAGTGGCCCATCCCGGACCCAATCTACACCAAATGAAGAATAAAGAAAGAAAGAAAAAAAAAAAAAAAATAACAAAATAAAAAAATAAAAATAAAAAAAAAAAAAATAAATAAATAAATTAAAAAAAAAAAAAAAAAATAATAAAAAAAAAAAAAAAAAAATATATAAATAAATAAAACACCTACAAAAAAAATATAAAACCAAAAAAACCATTTGTCGTGGCGGCAGAAGTGTAACTACCCTGATGTTTCTAAGATTAGCCTCCTTCAGCCAACTCCATCGGCTCTAGTGCTTTAGGACACCAACAAGGTCACAAACACTAGCCCCCCCAGCCAATGTACTGACAACCCAACATAACACATACGCAAACAAACAACACATACAAAAATGTCAACCCATGGTGGACAGGCCACCGAACTTTCAAACCTCCTCTCTCTCTACACCCGCATCCTCTTCCTGAATTTCATCTCCCATCCCTCTACCTCCCCATCCTTTCCATTCCCTATGGACATCAATCCGATCCCGCATAAAACACCACAAACCCACAACAGCAGCAGCAATGTCAGGACGCGGCAAGGGAGGCAAAGTGAAGGGCAAGTCAAAGTCTCGCTCCAGCAGGGCCGGACTTCAGTTCCCCGTGGGCAGAATTCACCGTCTGCTGCGTAAGGGCAACTACGCCGAACGCGTCGGTGCTGGCGCTCCTGTCTACCTGGCAGCCGTCATGGAATACCTCGCTGCCGAAGTTCTGGAGCTCGCCGGTAACGCCGCACGTGACAACAAGAAGACCCGTATCATCCCACGTCACTTGCAGTTGGCCATCCGCAACGACGAAGAACTCAACAAACTTCTGTCTGGCGTAACCATTGCACAGGGAGGTGTTCTTCCAAACATTCAGGCAGTTCTTTTGCCAAAGAAGACAGAGAAGAAGTAAGCACTTCTGCCACCCACCACGACAAATACCATAACCAGGCTCCATCCGGAGCCACACACACTTTAATAGAGAGATTCAAGTAGACAATCAACTTTCAAACATTAATAATAACATTTATATTGATTTCATTTGGAATGTGTACATAACAAACAAACAAACAAAACAAAATTATAGGGGATATTCAGCATCACTTGGAATATTAACCAATCATATAAATCCAATATATATTTTATATTTTACTTTAAGCGAGGAATTCATATTCTATTAATTTTTAATCATACAAATGAACAAAAGCAATTCTTCACTAGACGTAATGAATGAATAAATGATCAAGGTTTTAATGTGTTTCATGAATATATATATATATATATATATATATATATATATATATATTATATATATATATATATATATTATATATATATATATATATTAATACTTGTGAACCAGAATATGTTTGAGCAGCAGCGATCGTGCCTGCCATTGGCCGAAGTGCAACAATTCAAATAATTTAAAGGGCCTGCTCGGGTATATAAGAGAGGCTGGGAGACTGGGGCCGGTGGTGGGTGATGGGTGATGAGTGATGGTGTGGTGTGGTATGGTGTTGTTAAGAGTTGATTTACGGCCAGCCAGCCAGCTGCAGCCAAGGCAGGGCAGGGCAGGGCAAGGCAAGGCAAGGCAAGGCAAGGCAAGGCAAGGCAATAACAGAACAGGACAGGACAGGACAGGCAAGGCAAGGCAAGGCAAGGCAAGGCAAGCAGGCGGGCGGGCAGGCGGGCGGGCGGGCAGGCGGGCGGGCGGGCGGGCGGGCGGGCGGGCGGGCGGCCAGCCAGCCAGCCAGCCAGCCAGCCAGCCAGCCAGGCAGGCAGGCAGGCAGGCAGG
Organism: Procambarus clarkii; assembly: GCF_040958095.1. Taxonomy (NCBI): domain Eukaryota; kingdom Metazoa; phylum Arthropoda; class Malacostraca; order Decapoda; family Cambaridae; genus Procambarus; species Procambarus clarkii. The sequence goes on along the minus strand of NW_027189773.1, from coordinate 9,237 downwards.
CAGGCAGGCAGGCAGGCAGGCAGGCAGGCAGCCAGCCAGCCAGCCAGCCAGCCAGCCAGCCAGCCGCCAGCCAGCCAGCCAGCCAGCCAGCCAGCCAGCCAGCCAGCCAGCCACTCCCACTTTGTATTTATATGCATTCAATTTATATTCAAACATTATATATGTTAAGGGCCTAGTTTTAGTGTTTATTTTAAAAATGACAAACATCGAGTCGTTTTACCAGTCCTTTAGCGTTAACAGTGATGCATTTTAAAACTGAACAGAAATCACCTTTTCTGGATATATCAAATATCGAATCCGCTTAATGTGCCTACAATTCAATCATTCAAAAAATACATAATTTACATCATGCCTTTTCATAGAACAGACAATAAGATTTGAGACAATAAGAACTTTACTTTTATAACTAAAGTTGCACAATTATACCAACTCTATGGTGGCTGGGTGGTAAGGTGTGTGGCTGGTGTTTTGGAAGTCGCGAGTTCAAACGACCCAATGGGAGTACTTTTTTTTTTGCCATACAATCTTCCTAATACTATTATGTAGGTGTGTGTGTGTGTGTGTGTTTTTATTCATTCTTTGGTTTTATAGATGACATACATATTGACTCCTTTTACCGGTCCTTAATTAGGCTCTGGGGAAGCAATGGTGGTGGTGCATTTAAAACTAAACCAAAAATCACCAGTTCTGGACGCGTCAAATATCATATCCGCTTAATGTGTCTACAACCTAATTACTTAAAACTACACTATTTAATTCATTCATATCATGTGCATATTGGTCATTATGCTCATACAACCGACATCAAAATTTATTTTCATTATTAGAATCATACATTTCATCAAGTAATACAGATACAAAGAGATTTTCTTTCTGAGAAGACCGTTAGTATTGGCTGGCTGGCAGGCAGGCAGGCATTTGAGGGTTATTATTTCGCCTGTTGATTGGGGGGAGGGTTGATGTGTTAGGGGGTTTTCGGTTAGGTGTGGTGGTGGTGATTGGTGGTGATTGGTGGTGATTGGTGGTGGTGGTGATTGGTGGTGAGTAGTGGTGGTGGTGGTGAGTAGTGGTAGTGGTGGTGGTGGTGGTGGTGGTGGTGGTGTGGTGGTGGTGGGAGTAGGTGGGGGGGGGGGGGGGAAGGGGACTGATGGTCTGTGGATTCCTTCTCCGTACCCCTTACATATAAGCAAAAACATGCCTTCCTGTGGGTATAGAAACATTAACACAAATTATATATGTAACTGATATTGTAGCCTTTTAAACAGAAAAGATTTGTACATACAAATACTTTTAAATTATCATTTATTTGTGGAAATGGCATTTACGTCATTAAATTGATACCTCAGCATCAAGCTTGTGTCCTGCAGCTGTGGTCCAGTGGTAAAGTGTATATAAGTGATGCGTATTCTTGGAGTTGCGAGTTCAAACCCGGATTAAGCTATATATATATATATATATATATATATATATATATATATATATATATATATATATATAAAACAACATGTTTTGTTTTGGTTGTTTGTTTTTGTATAAAGCCTCACACACTATATTAAGCGAGTTTGTTTTAAACATGACATACATATTAATTCATTTTACCAGGCCTTATTCCACACAACTCCGTGAATTTCCCGTGGAGCCAGCCATTCAAACAAAAACAAACGAAACAAAACAAAACAAAACAAAAAACATTATTGCCAACAGCATTTGGTGTTCCCAGGCGGTCACCCATCCAAGTACTAACCAAACCCAACGTTGCTTAACTTCGCTGATCGGACGAGAAGCGGTGTTCTCAACGTGGTATGGCCGTTGGCATGAGACTGCCTACACATTGTGGCTAATAACCAACTCTTTTTAGTCATCACGGCAGGATACGGACCTTCTTGTGGTGTCTTAATGGTAATTGTATCCTAACATATTTTTGTCTCCTTGGCATGGATATTTAACATCGTTTATTCAGTCTTGGGTTTATGTTCTTTCGCCATTTACAGACATTTTACATCTACCTACTTCCTCAGCCTGCCCTGCCAATTTCTAATGAATTTGTGGATTTTCTTTTGTAATACATACATGTGTGTGCTCATCTGCTCTTCAGTTTTTATGATATTTGTCTCATCTGTCCTGCTTTATGATACTTTTACAAAGAACATGAACAAATGCTTCTATTTTAGAGAAGATATGGGATCCAGGTTTCGGAGCCGTAAAACCAACCGTTGTGATTGGTGGACGAGTTGCCAGGTTGCAGCTTCTGTACCGTGCCGGCACATAAATAGGTTCGGCTCAAGCGGCGGCAGCATCATTCCCCCGTGACTGTCTGAGCGTCTCTCATCACCTTGGTTATCTCATCATCATCATGGTAGAAGCAAAGCCTACCAAGAAGGCTGCGGCTGCTGCTGTGGTGGCCACCACCAGGAAACCTCGCGTCCAGGTTGCTCACCCGAAAACTAGTCAAATGGTTCTAGCCGCGGTCGCAGCACTCAAAGACCGTAAGGGCTCGTCTCTACAAGCAATCAAGAAGTACGTTGTTGCCAACAACAAAGTCGAGGCTGCCAAGATCGCCATTTACATCCGAAGATTTCTCAAGAAAGCAGTGGCTGACGGCATTCTTGTTCAGACCAAGGGAAGTGGAGCTAGTGGATCATTCAAGCTGGCCGTAGCAGAGAAGAGGGCCGTTCTAACTCCCAAGAAAGCCACCACAACCAAGAAACCATCTACAGCAGCAAAGAAGGCCGTGGTAACTCCCAAGAAAGCCGCCACAAGCAACAAACCACCTACAGCCTTGAAAAAGAAGCAGCAGCAGCAGCTTGTTGTTGGGAACAAAAAGCCCAAAATAAAGAGAGCTTCAAAATCTCCCAAACCACCCAAGGCAAAGAAAGCTGTCAAGAAAACAACAAAGGCAAAATAAACGATGACATGCAAGCAGCATGAATACACATGACAATAAACATCCAGGCCTCCCCCCTCAGTGGAGGGGCCTCATATGATTCCAAAAAGAGTTTAGTTTTGTAGACAAATAAATCATTACTTTTGGGGTAGATTTACTCTGTATATTATAATATATATATATATATATATATTATATATATATATATATATATATATATATATATATATATATATATATATATATTTATATATACACATGGGTGAGGTGATATGGTACCAAAGTTTTGGGTAAGGTGATTGACATTTACACAAGATAAAACACGAACCAATGGGAATAAAAACATAAGAATGGAAGTAACTGCAGAAGGCCTATTGGCCCATAACACAAGCACTTCCTCTTGATGCTTCTATATTGGTTCGGAGTCTTGAAGCTATAATATATATATAATATTATATATATATATATATATATATATATATATATATATATATATATATATATATATAATATATATATATATATATATATATATATATATATATATATATATATATATATATATATATATATATATATATGCACACAAAACTAAATAGTCTTGTTAGACAAATTGCCCCTATTAGAGGCAAGTTGACTAACAAGCCGAATGACTGCAATTGTTTTGAATTTGAGTTAAATCTAACATAGAAATGTAATCAAACCTAACCTAACCTATGCTAACCCAAGCTAAGCTAACCTAACCTAACCTAAGCTAACCCAAGCTAAGCTAAGCTAACCTAACCTAACCTAACCTAACCTAAGCTAACCTAACCTAACCTAACCTAACCTAACCTAACCTAACCCAGCAATTCATGATCTTAATATAATACTGTTAATTGGATAAACCAATTTGGAAAGAAATGTTCGAAAATAACAAAATTAACTGTGCTTGTTAGGAAAATTGGGCCTTGCATACTTGTCCCAATAGTGTGGTTCTCGCTTTTAGGTACGACATAAACGTATACCTAAGTTGAGAGAGAAAAAGATTCGCACTCAAACATGCATATCGATTGCCAGTCCTGAATTCTGGGTAGATATTCGTGTCCTCCCTTTTCATTTACCATCATTTGGATACTATCAAAACAGCTCTGAGAAGGATAAAATGAATAAAACGGGTAGCTCACTCATGTAAAAAGGAAGAGTTGGGAAAGATCTCTCTCTCTCTCTCTCTCTCTCTCCCCCTCACCCCCCACCAATGATCCTGCTCTGCTAGTATATAACGTAACAAACCTTCCCCCCCCCCCCCTCCCTCCCAATCAGAGTCCCTTTAAGCATGCGAGGATAAAAAATAGATTTCATAAGACCCAATGTGCTAGCTGATATCAAAACAATTTATGTTATCGTCTATTAAGCCCTTCAGTAAAAAAGTATAGGGACCTAATTAGGTCCCGTTTTGAGGTGGTGGTGGGTGGAATCGATGGATTAGCCAAGCTCTTATCCGCCGAATCCGTAGAGGGTACGACCCTGGCGCTTCAGAGCGTACACCACGTCCATAGCAGTGACGGTCTTCCTCTTGGCGTGTTCCGTGTAGGTTACAGCATCACGGATGACGTTCTCGAGGAACACCTTCAGGACGCCACGGGTCTCTTCGTAGATGAGACCCGAAATACGCTTCACGCCGCCACGACGAGCTAAGCGACGAATAGCGGGCTTGGTGATGCCCTGGATGTTGTCACGTAGCACCTTACGATGACGCTTGGCGCCACCCTTTCCGAGTCCCTTGCCTCCCTTGCCGCGTCCAGTCATGGTGTTGAAGTTGTGTGAATCGAATTGACGAATGCCCGCACGATTTCCCGACTATATCCCATCAAGCGGACGTACTAGTAGCATTGCAACTCCTGCCTGCCCTTACTTTACGCTTGTGGTCGAGTAGACACGGCTTTCTCACAACGCTTTCAAAACTGCAGTTGCCTACTCGTCTGTTTCACGTCCCTGTGAAATGACTTTTGCACAAATCCAAAAAATAGAGCAAAATCAGCGATAATAGTGATTGAGGTGAGCCGCCTGTTGGCTGCAGCCAGAGGAAGGAGGGGAGGGGCAACGGGGTGACGTAGGCGAGTCGAGCAGCCAATGGCGCTCGAGCAAGCGCCTCGAGACGGCGTATATAAGCAAAAATTTTTCGGCGCCGGCCATCACAAACCACAGTTGTTCACCATGGCTCGCACCAAGCAGACTGCTCGCAAGTCCACGGGAGGCAAGGCTCCTCGTAAGCAGCTGGCCACCAAGGCAGCACGCAAGTCTGCTCCTGCCACAGGGGGTGTGAAGAAGCCTCACCGTTACAGGCCCGGAACGGTCGCCCTGCGTGAGATCCGTCGTTACCAGAAGAGCACCGAGTTGCTCATCAGGAAACTTCCCTTCCAGCGTCTGGTGCGCGAGATTGCCCAGGACTTCAAGACCGATCTTCGCTTCCAGTCGTCTGCCGTCATGGCTTTACAGGAGGCATCCGAGGCTTACCTGGTCGGTCTCTTCGAGGACACTAACCTCTGTGCCATCCACGCCAAGCGTGTCACCATCATGCCAAAGGACATTCAGCTTGCTCGCCGTATCCGTGGAGAGCGTGCATAAGCTAAATCGACCACCCTAGTATACACCAAACTCGGCCCTTCTCAGGGCCAAAATATCCTTCTAAGGAGATTTCAGACATTCCTAGCATAATTTAGGTGTCATACATACATGTGATATCAATAAATCAAGTCATTTGTAGTACAACCTGTTCTCTTACAAACAAAACGCCGTCGCTTTTCACTCTTATGCACTGTCAAGGATCACCCCCCCCCCCCCCCAAAATAAAAATTGTCATACTGTACTAGAAATAAAAGCAGCTTGTATAAGTGACATATACTGTCCAGTCCTGTTTTATTCTGTTTTCGGTCCTCTGGCTTAATCTGTTAAGTTAGGAGATGACATTTTAAATTAACCGTTTTCTTGACATTTTCAAACCTAAGAGGGTGGCCTGCATAGTAATCCTAATGTGGAACATAACAATGAATCTCTAATCTCTAGAAAAAAGATACCGAGTGCTTATATGTGTTGAGAGAGAGAGAGAGAGAGAGAGAGAGAGAGAGAGAGAGAGAGAGAGAGAGAGAGAGAGAGAGAGAGAGAGAGAGAGAGAGAGAGAGAGAGAGAGAGACACACAGACAAGATAGACAAGACAGACAGACAGACAGACAGACAGACAGACAGACAGACAGACAGACAGACAGACAGGCAGGCAGGCAGGCAGACAGACAGACAGACAGACAGACAGACAGACAGACAGACACACTGAGAGAGAGAAACACACACAGACAGTTTCATAAATATTCTCATTTTATAGCTATTTGCTTTCAGTGACAGAGGTTTTTGTTATAATAGTATTGGTGTCTAACACTCACAATCTCTTTAGAAATTAAAGTGTGGCTCCAATGGAGCCGAGTTTGTTGGTTTGAGGCCAAGCCACCACCACAGGGCAGTAAGTAAGCCGTTTACTTGGAGGAGGTGTACTTGGTGACGGCCTTAGTGCCCTCAGAGACGGCGTGCTTGGCCAGTTCTCCGGGCAACAGGAGCCTTACAGCCGTCTGGATCTCCCGACTGGTAATGGTGGAACGCTTGTTGTAGTGGGCCAGGCGAGAAGCCTCGGCGGCGATGCGCTCGAAGATGTCGTTCACGAACGAGTTCATGATCGACATGGCTTTGGAAGAGATACCAGTGTCGGGGTGGACCTGCTTCAGCACTTTGTAGATGTAGATGCTGTAGCTCTCCTTCCTCCTGCGCTTCTTTTTCTTATCGCCCTTGGCAATGGCCTTCTGGGCCTTTCCGGCCTTCTTGGCAGCCTTTCCAGATGCCTTGGGTGGCATGATGATGCTCGTGCTGGCTGGCGTTGCGATACAATAATGAACTTTTGCGCGAGGCGAGCTTTCCTTTTATCCCGCTCGCGACTCAGCTCAGAGCGGGTCGCGTGGCGGAGCGCGCTGATTGGTCAGTGGCGGGCTCCCTTGATCCTGAGCGGGGTATATAACACGAAGCTCGATCTGCGAGCCCGCATAAAACACCACAAACCCACAACAGCAGCAGCAATGTCAGGACGCGGCAAGGGAGGCAAAGTGAAGGGCAAGTCAAAGTCTCGCTCCAGCAGGGCCGGACTTCAGTTCCCCGTGGGCAGAATTCACCGTCTGCTGCGTAAGGGCAACTACGCCGAACGCGTCGGTGCTGGCGCTCCTGTCTACCTGGCAGCCGTCATGGAATACCTCGCTGCCGAAGTTCTGGAGCTCGCCGGTAACGCCGCACGTGACAACAAGAAGACCCGTATCATCCCACGTCACTTGCAGTTGGCCATCCGCAACGACGAAGAACTCAACAAACTTCTGTCTGGCGTAACCATTGCACAGGGAGGTGTTCTTCCAAACATTCAGGCAGTTCTTTTGCCAAAGAAGACAGAGAAGAAGTAAGCACTTCTGCCACCCACCACGACAAATACCATAACCAGGCTCCATCCGGAGCCACACACACTTTAATAGAGAGATTCAAGTAGACAATCAACTTTCAAACATTAATAATAACATTTATATTGATTTCATTTGGAATGTGTACATAACAAACAAACAAACAAAACAAAATTATAGGGGATATTCAGCATCACTTGGAATATTAACCAATCATATAAATCCAATATATATTTTATATTTTACTTTAAGCGAGGAATTCATATTCTATTAATTTTTAATCATACAAATGAACAAAAGCAATTCTTCACTAGACGTAATGAATGAATAAATGATCAAGGTTTTAATGTGTTTCATGAATATATATATATATATATATATATATATATATATATATATATATATATATATATATATATATATATATATATATATTAATACTTGTGAACCAGAATATGTTTGAGCAGCAGCGATCGTGCCTGCCATTGGCCGAAGTGCAACAATTCAAATAATTTAAAGGGCCTGCTCGGGTATATAAGAGAGGCTGGGAGACTGGGGCCGGTGGTGGGTGATGGGTGATGAGTGATGGTGTGGTGTGGTATGGTGTTGTTAAGAGTTGATTTACGGCCAGCCAGCCAGCTGCAGCCAAGGCAGGGCAGGGCAGGGCAAGGCAAGGCAGGCAAGGCAAGGCAAGGCAAGGCAATAACAGAACAGGACAGGACAGGACAGGCAAGGCAAGGCAAGGCAAGGCAAGGCAAGCAGGCGGGCGGGCAGGCGGGCGGGCGGGCAGGCGGGCGGGCGGGCGGGCGGGCGGGCGGCGGGCGGCCAGCCAGCCAGCCAGCCAGCAGCCAGCCAGCCAGGCAGGCAGGCAGGCAGGCAGGCAGGCAGGCAGGCAGCAGGCAGGCAGGCAGCCAGCCAGCCAGCCAGCCAGCCAGCCAGCCAGCCAGCCAGCCAGCCAGCCAGCCAGCCAGCCAGCCAGCCAGCCACTCCCACTTTGTATTTATATGCATTCAATTTATATTCAAACATTATATATGTTAAGGGCCTAGTTTTAGTGTTTATTTTAAAAATGACAAACATCGAGTCGTTTTACCAGTCCTTTAGCGTTAACAGTGATGCATTTTAAAACTGAACAGAAATCACCTTTTCTGGATATATCAAATATCGAATCCGCTTAATGTGCCTACAATTCAATCATTCAAAAAATACATAATTTACATCATGCCTTTTCATAGAACAGACAATAAGATTTGAGACAATAAGAACTTTACTTTTATAACTAAAGTTGCACAATTATACCAACTCTATGGTGGCTGGGTGGTAAGGTGTGTGGCTGGTGTTTTGGAAGTCGCGAGTTCAAACGACCCAATGGGAGTACTTTTTTTTTTTGCCATACAATCTTCCTAATACTATTATGTAGTGTGTGTGTGTGTGTGTGTTTTTATTCATTCTTTGGTTTTATAGATGACATACATATTGACTCCTTTTACCGGTCCTTAATTAGGCTCTGGGGAAGCAATGGTGGTGGTGCATTTAAAACTAAACCAAAAATCACCAGTTCTGGACGCGTCAAATATCATATCCGCTTAATGTGTCTACAACCTAATTACTTAAAACTACACTATTTAATTCATTCATATCATGTGCATATTGGTCATTATGCTCATACAACCGACATCAAAATTTATTTTCATTATTAGAATCATACATTTCATCAAGTAATACAGATACAAAGAGATTTTCTTTCTGAGAAGACCGTTAGTATTGGCTGGCTGGCAGGCAGGCAGGCATTTGAGGGTTATTATTTCGCCTGTTGATTGGGGGGAGGGTTGATGTGTTAGGGGGTTTTCGGTTAGGTGGTGGTGGTGATTGGTGGTGATTGGTGGTGAA